>NW_026781364.1:86102-366851 GCF_030144855.1 Hypanus sabinus
GCCTTTCAGGAAAACACAGTAAGTTACTGACCACTTCCTGTCCCTAACCTCCACCCATATAGTCTCCGTAGACAATCCCTCCGTCCACCTTTTCTGTAGCCATGACGTTATCGCTGACCAACAGCGCCACGTCCCCACCACTTTCAACCCCTTCCTGAAACAACCATATCCAGCACTTCAGGTAACCATTCCTGTCCCTGACCGATCCAAGGCCACCACGTCATAGCTCCAAGTACTGACCCACGCTCCAAGCTCATCCGCTTTGTTCGCAATACCACTTGCTTTAAAATAGACAAATCTGAAAACGTCGGTCTGAGTGCCTGGCTCTCTAACAGCTACTTATCCTCCCTCACACACTGTCGGCAAGCTTTCTCTGTTTTGGAGCCAACCGCCTCTTCTGTTCCCACCACCTCCCCCCAACAATTCGATAAACTCTCCCCAGTAGCCAGAGCAAACCTCCCCGCCAGGACATTGACGCCCCTGGGATTTGAGTGCAACCCGTCCTGCATCTACAGATCACACCTGCCCCAAAAGAGGACCCATTGATCCAGGCTTTCTTTTTACAATATTTTTATTCAGAAGAGAAAAAACAGTAAGATTTACAGAGTGCAACACATAGATACATCTCATCATAACGTGTACATTCATATATTGCAATAAAATTGATCAAAATGTTATAGCATAATAGCCAGTGACCCAGGCTACTGTGCGAGGCGAGGAAGGAGATTGCTGAGCCTCTGGCGATGATCTTTGCACCATCAGTGTGAACGGGAGAGGTTCTGGATGGTTGCGAATGTTGCTCCTTTATTCAAGAAAAAATAGAGATAGCCAGCCCCAAAATTATAGACAAGTGAGTCTTACCTCAGTGTTTGGTAAGTTGATGGAGAAGATCCTGAGAGGCAGGATTTAGGAACATTTGGAGAGGTATAATATGATGAGGAGTAGTCAGCATGGCTTTGTCAAGGGCAGGTCATGCCATAGGAACCTGATTGTGTTTTTTTTCAGGATGTGACTAAACACATTGATGAAGGAAGATCAGTGGATGCAGTGAGTATTGATTTCAGCAAGGCATTTAATAAGCTACCCCATGCAAGGCTTATTGAGAATGTACGGATGCATGGGAACCAAGAGGACTTTGCTTTCTGGACACAGAACTGGCTTGCCCACAGAAGGCAAAGAGTGTTTGGAAAAGGGGCTACTTCTGCATGGAGGTCCGTCACCAGTGGGGTGCCTCTGTGATCTGTTCTGGGATCCTTACTCTTCGTAATTTTTTATAAATAACTTGAATGATGAAGTGAAGGGATGGGTTAGTAAGTTTACTGATCACGCAGGGGTTGGAAGTGCTGTAGATACTGTGGAGGGCTGTCCGAGGTTACAGCAGACCAACGATAGGATCCAAAACCGGGCTGAACATTGGCAGATGGAGTTCAACCCAGATAAGTGTGAAGTGGTTCATTTTGGTAGGTCAAATATGATGGCAAAATATAGTATTAATGGTAAGACTCTTGGCAGTGTGAGGAATCAGAGGGATGTTGGTGTCCGAGTACATAGGACACTCAAAGCAACTGCGCAGGTTGACTCTGCGGTTAGGAAGGCATACGGTGTATTGACCTTTATGAATCAGGAATTGAATTTATGAGCCGAGACGTGATGTCGCAACTATCTAGGACCCCGGTCAGACCCCTCTTGGAGTACTGTGCTCATTTCCGGTCGCCACACTACAGCAAGGATGTGGGTGCCAAATAAAGGGTGCAGAAGTGATTTACAAGAATGTTGCCTGGATTGGGGAGCAAGCCTTACGAAAATAGGTTGCGCTAACTCGGCCTTTTCTTGTTTGAGTGACGGGGGATGAGAGGTGACCTGATAGAGGAGTAGAAGAGGATGCGAGACTTTGATAATGTGGCTAGCCAGAGCCTTTTTCCAGGGCTGAACTGTTTGCCACATGACGACACGGGTTGATGGTGCTCGGTAATAGAAACGGAGGAGATATCAGGGGTAAATGTTTATACGCAGAGAGTTCTGAGTGCGTGGAATGGGCTGCCGGTAACGGTGATCGAGGCGATACGATAGGGTCTATTAAGAGACTTGGATAGTTGCATGGAGCATAGTGAAATAGAGGGCTCGAGGTAAGCCCAGTAATTTCTAAGGCAGGGACATGTTCGGCACAACTTTGTGGGAAGAGTGGCCTGTATAGTGCTGTATGTTTTCTATGTATCTAAATACAGATCTCTCAATTAAACCAAGGCTCAAATGTGTGAATTGTTGACCAGCAGAGGAGGTGAGACGACAACACCTTTTTAACCAGCTCCGCGTCACGGGACAGGCACAGAGAAAGTAAGCGTCACTCTTTGATGCACATCGGGAGTGTGAAGAGAAGGTACGGAGGGAGAGTCACTCTGTGTTTGACCGGGGGAGTCTGTAATCGGGCTGCGTGGACGGGGGGGGGGGGTTCACTCCCTATGTGACCACTGGAGTCCGAGACTGGGCAATCCAGATTCAATCTATGTCTCACTCCGGGAATGTCTGATGGGACGATATGGTTTGGGGGTCACTATGTGTCTGATTGACAGACTGCGCGATGGGAGAGATCCCAGAGACAATCACGCTCTGTCTGATCTCTGAAGTGTGTTTCTAGATCGTGTAGAGACAGGGAGTGTGTGATGGGACTGTATGGAGGGAGATTCACTCGGTGCCTGACCCCAGGATTGTGTGATGGGACGGTGTGGAGGGAGATTCACTCTGTGTCTGACACCGGGAATGTGTGATGGGACGGTATGGAGGGAGATTCACTCGGTGTCTGACCCCGGGAGTGTGTGATGGGACGGTATGGAGGGAGATTCACACTGTGTCCGACCCCAGGGTGTGTGCTGGGACTGTGTGGAGGGAGATTCACTGTGTGTGTGACCCCGGGAGTGTGTGATGGGACGGAGTAGATGGAGATTCACTCTGTGCCTGATCCCGAGACTGTATGAGGGGACGGTGTGGAGGGTGCTTCACTCCAGGACTGACTACGGGAGAGTGTTTTCTTCTCTCTGTCTGATCCAGGCGTGTGAAATTGGGCGGTGGTTGGAGTGCTGTTGGAAATGTTTCTTAGAGACAGGATCTGTCAGAGGAAGTTTTCTTACTCCGTGAGTTATTGATGCGTGGAATGCACTGCCTGACTTTTAAGAGACTACCACACAGCAGTTTACGATTTACATCAACGATTTAGATAAGGGCATTGAGAATACCATCTGCAACTTTGCTGATGATACTATGCTGGATGGCAGTGTGACGTAAGATGAGGATGTTAGGAGAATGCAGAGTGACTTGGATAGGTTGAGTGAGTGGGCAGATACTTGGCCGATGACGTTTAATTTGAATAAGTGTGAGGTTATCCACGTTGAGAGTAAGAACATGAAGGCAGATTATTATCTGAACTGTGTAGAAGTAGGTAAGGGAAAAATACAAAGAGATCGAGGAGTCCTTGTTGATCAGTCACTGAAGGAGAATGAGCAAGTGCAGCATGCAGTGAAGAAGGCTAATGGAATGTTGGCCTTTATTACAAAGGGAATTGAGTACAAGAGGAAGGCAATTATTTTGCATTTGTACAAGGCCCTGGTGAGACCACACCTGGAGTATCGTGCGCAGTTTTTTTCTCCAGGGGTAATGAAGGACATCCTGGCAGTAGAGGAAATGCAGCGTCGTTGAAGAAGGTTAAATCCTGGAATGTCCGGACTGTCTTACACAGAGAAATTAGAGAGACTGGGCTTGTACACACTGGAATTAAGGAGATTGAGAGGGGATCTGATTGCAACATATAAGATTATTAAGGGATTAGAAGAGATAGAGGCAGGAAATATATTCCAGATGCTAGGAAGATCCAGGAAAAATGCCAGGAAATTCCAAATGCTCGGAAGGCATTGGAGGCCAATTCTCTGGATGCTTTCAAGAAGGAGCTAGATATGTATCTTATGGTTAGGGGATTCAAGGGATATGGAGACAGGACAGGAACCGGGTATTGATAGTAGATGGTCAGCCATGATCACAGAATGGCGGTGTAGGCTCGATGGGCCGATTGGTCTACATTTGCACCTATTGTCTATTGTCTATATGTAGGAATTTACTGTGGGTAGTTAAATGGGAGGCGGTGTAACAGGATTGGCACAAAATGGTGGGCCGAAGGGCCTGAAATGTGCTGTACTGTTTACTGTTCAATGTTCTATACCGTCCCATCGAGAATCTCCCTCCACACCGTCCCATCACACACTCCCTGGGATAGACACAGAGTGAATCTCCCTTCACACCGTCCCATCAAACACGGCCGGGGTCAGACACAGAGTGAATCTCCCTCCACATCGTTCCAGCACACACTGCCGGTGTCAGACACAGAGTGAATCTCCCTCCACACCGTCAAATCACAGACTCCCGGGGACAGATACAGAGTGAACCTTCCTCCACACCTTCCCAACACCCACTCCCGGGGTAAGACACAGAGTGAATCTCTTTCCACACTTCCCATCACACGCTCTCGTGGTCAGACACAGAGTGAACCTTCCTCCACACCTTCCCAACACACACTCCCGGGGTCAGATACAGAGTGAATCTCCCTCCACACCGTCCCATCACACGCTCTCGTGGTCAGACACAGAGTGAACCTCCCTTCTCACCGTCCCATCACACACATTCCCGGATTACACATATGGTCAAGCTCCCTGTACGACATGCCATTGCACAATCCCGGGGTCAGACACAGGGTCAAGCTCTCTGCACATCGCTGCTGTCATTTCTGCTCACTTCCACCGGATATCGATCTCTCGGTTCTCAGTTTCTTTGCGGCTCTGCGAGTAGAGGCTGGTTGTGTGGTTTCACAACATTTCCTCCCAGTGACTGTACACTCGCCACCCATCCACAGCCCTCCCTCTCCTCCCGGTCACAACTCAGGTCTACCTCTGGTCTCACACACATTGATTATCTCTGAGAGAGACGCACTGTTGGAGACTACAGGAACGCTGAAGTGCTGCAGATAGGTGAGAGGGGAGACAGGGATTGGGAGGGGGTGGAGATTCGCTTTCTTTCTGAATCCGTTACTGTGTTATCGGAAGGTGAGGCGGCAGCTTCACTCTATGTCTGATCCGGTGAGTGTGAGACAGCGCGGTGTGGAAGAGAGTTCGCTCTTTTTCTGACCGAGGGACTGTGCGCAGGGGCGGAGTTGACGGACCTTCCGCTGTAGAGGGTGGTAGGACCGTGCGCAGTGCAGCTTCACTCCGTATCTAACACCGCTAGTGTGTGATCGAACTGTGTGGAGAACGTTTCACTAGGTGTCTGACCGCGGGAATGTAATGGGACGCAGGGGAGGGAGCTTCAATATGTGTCTGATCCCGGGGGTGTGTGAGGGGTCTGTGCGGACAGAGCATTACTCCGACCTCGACCCGGTGGTTGTGTGATGGGATGGTGTGGAGGGAGATTCACTCTGTGTCTGACCCCGGGAGTGTGTGATGGGACGGTGTGGAGGGAGATTCACTCTGTGTCTGACCCCGGGAGTGTGTGATGGGACGGTGTGGAGGGAGATTCACTCTGTGTATGACCCCGGGAGTGTGTGATGGGACGGTGTGGAGGGAGATTCACTCTTGTGTCTGACCCCGGGAGTGTGTGATGGGACGGTGTGGAGGGAGATTCACTCTGTGTATGACACCGGGATTGTGTGATGGGACGGTGTGGTGGGAGTTTCAATCTGCGACTGACCGCGGGAGTGTAATGGGAAGGAGTGGAGGGAGCATCATTATGTGTCTGACAAGGGCAGTGTGTAATAAGACGGCGTGTAGGGAGCTTCTCTCAGTCTCTCACCCTGCGAGTCTGTGTGATCGGACGGTTTGGAGGAATTTTCACTTTACAACCGAAGCCGTGAATGTCGGATGGGTCAGTGTGGCGTGATCAAAACACTTTTCTCTGTCTGACTACGGGCGGATGTAATGGACGCTGTTCAGAGAGATTCACTGTTCATTGGACTATTTCACACAGCAGACGATGGGGCGAAGCAGCTTTGTTCTAACTCTGTTTCAAAGCGTCCTGAAGTAAGTTTAAAAGAGGAAGCCATCAGACAGAAGCTCACTCCAGTCCATCCCGTTTCATAATTCGGGGGTCAGACGCACAGAGAAGCTCCATCCACACCGTCCCATCACACTCTCCAGGTGTAAGACACAGAGTGAATCTCCCTCCACACCGTCCCATCACACACTCCCGTGGTCAGACACAGAGTGATTATTCCTCTACACGGTCCCATCAAACACTCCCGGTTTCAGACACAGAGTGAATCTCCCTCCACACCGTGCCATCACACACTCCCGGGGTCAGACACAGAGTGACTCTCCCTCCACACCGTCCCATCAGACACTCCCGGGGTCAGACACAGAGGGACTCTCCCTCCACATCGTTCCATCACACTCTCCCGGATTGAGACACAGAGTGAATCTCCCTCCACATCGTTCCATCACACTCTCCCGGATTGAGACACAGAGTGAAGCTCTCTCTACACCGTCTCAACACACACTCCGTGGATCAGACAGAGTGATGCTCCTTGCAAACTGTCCCGTCATGAACCCATGTGTCTGACTCACTCCACGACGTCACATCACACAATCCCGGTCTCAGACACAGGGTGTAACTCCCTCCATGCTGTCTGATCACAACTCCAGGGATCAGACACAGAGAGAAGTTCCGTTTTCACCGTCCCATCATACACTCCCGGGGTCAGACACAGATTGAATCTCCCTCCGCACCGTCCCATCACACACTCCCGGGGTCAGACACAGAGTGAATATCCCTCCACACCGTCCCATCACACACATGCTGAGTCAGATACAGAGTAATGCTCATGCAAACCGTCCAATCAAGGACTCCCGGGGTCAGGCACATCTTGTATCGCCCTCCACACGGTCCAATCACATACTCCTGGGGTCAGACACAGAGTGAAAATCCCTCCACACCGTCCCATCACACACTCCCGGGGTCAGACACGGAGTGAGTAACCATTCTCACTGTCCCATCACACGCTCCCGGAGACAGGCACAGTGTGAATCTCCCTCCACACCGCCCCATCACATTCCCCTGGGGTCAGACACAGAGTGATAATCTCTCCACACCGTCCCATCACACACACACACGGGGTCAGACACAGGGAGAATATCCCTCCACATCGTCCCATCACACACACCCGGAGACAGACACAATGTGAGTCTCCCTCCACATCGTTCCATCACACTCTCCCAGAGTCAGACACAGATTGAAGCTCCCTCCGCACCGACCCATCACTCTCTCCCGGATTCAGACACAGATTGAATCTCCCTCCACACCGTCCCATCACACACATGCTGAGTCAGATACAGAGTAATGCTCATGCAAACCGTCCAATCAAGGACTCCCGGGGTCAGGCACATGTTGTATCGCCCTCCACACCGTCCCATCACATACTCCTGGGGTCTGACAGAGTGAATCTCCCTCAACACCATCCCATCACACACTCCTGGGGTCAGACACAGACTGAATCTCCATTCTCACCGTCCAATCATACACTCCCGTGGTCAGACACAGAGTGAATCTCCCTCCACACCGTCCCATCACACAGTCTCGGGGTCAGACACAGAGTGAAAATCCCTCCACACCTTCCCATCACACACTCCCTGGGTCACACACCGAGTGAAGCTCCCTCCACACCGTTTCATCACACACTCCGGGTTGAGACACAGAGTGAATCTCCCTCCATACCATCCCGTGACACACTCCCGTGGTCAGACACAGAGTGAAGATCTCTCCAAAACGTCCAATCGGACACACCCGGGGTGAGACACAGAGTGAATCTCCTTCCTCACCGTCCCATTACACACTCCCGGCGTCAGACACAGAGTGGATCTCCCTCAACACCGTCCCATCATACACTCCCGTGGTCAGACACAGAGTGAATCTCCCTCCGAAGCGTCCCATTACACACTCCCTGGATCAGACAAGCATTGTACCTCTCGCCTTGCCGTCTGATCACATATTGCTAGGGTGAAGCACTTGGTGAATCTCCCTCTGCACCGTCCCATCACACACTCCGGCGTCAGACACTTGGTGAATCTCACTCCACGCCTTCCCGTTACTCACTACCGGTTTAACTGCCTGCTTTTGCCTCATGGAAAACTGTAATAAAAAACAAAAAAAAAAAACCGAGAGGACGGAGAACATTTTAAGTGGGGACTGTCAGATTATGAGGCTAAAAATTTAAAACATGCGTGTGTGAATTGGGATGATGTTTGTGTAGGGAAATGCACTATGGACATTTGTTCGAATTTCAAGGATTTCTTGCAGAATGTCAGGTTTAAATCTGTTCCAGTGAGCAGTATGAGGAATGGTAGAGTGAAAGCACGATGGTGACAAGTGCGGTGGAGAATCTTGTCTGGTGGAAGTAGGCAGCATACCTGAGGTTTAGAAAGCAAGGATCAGATGGGACTATTGAGGAATATTGGGTAGCAAGAATGGAGCTTAGGAAGGAACTGTGGAGAGCAAGAAGGGGGTCTGAGAAGGCCTTGGCGAGAAGTGTAAAGGAAAACGCCATGGAACTCTTCAATTACGTGAAGATCAAAAAAGATGAGGGGAGTGAAGGTCGGACCGATTAGAGACAAAGCTGGGAAGATGTGCCTGGAGGTTGTGGAATAGAGCGAGTTCATCAATAATTACTTGTCTTCGGTATTCAGTAACGTGAGAGAACTTTTCCGGTGAGGACAAACTGAGTCAGGTTGATGTTGTGGAGCATGTTGATATTAAGGGAGAGTAAGCGTTGGTGTTGTGAAAATAATTTAATGTGGATAATTTCCCGGGGCCTGAAGGAATAGTCCCCAGGCTGCTCCGCCAGGCGATGGAAAACCTTCCTGAGCCTCTGGCTACGATCTTTATGTCCTCGTTGTCCAGGGGAATGGTACCGCAGGATTGCAGGGAGGCGCATGTTGTCCGCTTCTTCAAATTGGTTGGTAGGGATAGTCCGGGTAATTATAGACCAGTGTGCCTTACCTCTGTGGTGGGAAAGCCGTTGGAAAAGAGTATTAGAGTAAGGATCTGTGGACATTTAGATAATCTAGGTCTGATCAGGGGCAGTCAGCATGACATTTTGAAGGGCAGATCTTGCCCAACAAGCCTGATAGATTTCTTTGAGTAAGTGACCAGGCATATAGATCAGGGTAGTGTAGTTGATGTGATAAGCATGTATTTTAGTAAGGTATTTGATTAGGTTACACACTGTAGGTTTATTCAGAAAGTCAGAAGACATAGGATCCAGGGAAGTTAATCCAGGTGGATTCAGAGTTGGCTTGGCTGCAGAGATCTCTTGCAGGATGTTAGGGTTAAATTTCTCCTGGTGTGGAAGATAAAGAATGGTAGGATGAAGCCACCATGGTACAAGAGAGGTGGAGTATCTAGTCAGGTGTAAGAAGGCAGCAGACATAACGTTTAGGAAGCAACGATCAGATGGGTTTATTGAGGAATATAGGATAGGGAGAAAGGGGCTTAAAAGGGGCAGACAAGAGCAAGGGAGCATGAGTAGGCCTTGGAGAGTGTGATAAAGGAATACCCCGAAACATTCTTCAATTATGTGAAGAACAAAGGGATAAAAGGCGTGAAGATAGGACCGATTAGAGATGTGCCTGGAGGCTGTGGAAGTGAGCGGGGTCATCAATGAATACGTGCCTTCGGTATGATCAAATGAGAGGGAACTTGATAACGGTGAGGATAATATGAGTGAGGTTGGTGTTCTGAAGCATGTTGATATTAAGGAAGAGGAGGTGTTGGAGTTGTTAAAATACATTAGGACGGATAAGTCAGCGGGGCCTGACGGAATGTTCCCTAGGCTGCTCCACGAGGCGAAGGAAGAGATTGCTGAGGCTCTGCCTAGGATCTTCATGTACTTGCTGTCCACTGGAGTGGTACCGGAAGACTGGAGGGAAGCGAATGCTGTCCACTTCTTGAAAAACGTTATAGACAATAGACAATAGACAATAGGTGCGGGAGTAGGCCATTCGGCCTTCTAGCCAGCAACGCCATTCACATCATGGCTGATCATACAGAATCAGTACCCCGTTCCAGCCCTATCCCCGTATCCCTTGACCACGCTATCTAAAAGAGCTCTATCTATCTCTGCCTTGAATGCATCCAGAGACTTGGCCTCCACTGCCTTCTGGGGCAGAGCATTTCACATATCCACCACACTCTGGGTGAAAAAGATTTTCCGCATCTCAGTTCTAAATTGCCTGCCTCTTATTCTTAAACTGTGGTCTCTAGTTCTGGACTCACCCATCAGCGGGAACATGCTTCCTGCCTCCAGCGTGTCCAATCCCTTAATAACCTTATATGTCTCAATCAGATCCCCTCCCGTCCTAAATTCCAGTGTATACAAGCCCAGTCGCTCCAATCTTTCAACATATGACAGTCCCGCATTTCCGGGAATTCATCTTGTGAACCTACGCTGCATTCCCTCAATAGCAAGAATGTCCTTCCTCAAATTTGGAGACCAAAACGGCACACAATACTCCAGGTGGTGTCTCACCAGGGACCTGTTCAGCTGTAGAAGGACCTCTTTACTCCTATACTCAATTTCTCTTGTTATAATGGCCAGCATGCCATTAGCTTTCTTCACTGCCTGTTGTACCTACATGCTCGCTTTCATTGATTGATGTACAAGAACACCTAGATCTCGTTAGTAGGGATAGTCTGGGTAATCATAGACCAGTGAGCCTGACGTCTGTGGTGGGAAAGCTATTGGCTAGGACTGTCAGGAATAGAATCTATGCGCCTTTAGAGAATCATGCTCTGATCAGGGACAGTCAGCATAGGTTTGCCAAGGGCAGGTCGGGTCTAAAAAGGCTGATAAGGGTTCTTTAAGGAGGTGACCAGGCATATAGATGAGGACAGCGCAGTGGATGTAAATTCTACATGGATTTAACCAGGGCATTTAATGAGATTTTACACGGTAGGCTTATTCTGAAAGTCAGAAGTCAAGGGATCCAGGGAGGGTTGTTGACGTGGATTCTGATTTGGCTTGTCTGCAGAAAGCAGTGTGATGTGGAGCATGCGTACATTCGGATTGGAAGGCTGTGACGAGTGGAGTCCCGCAGGGATCGGTTATGGGACATTTACATTGCGTGATTTTATTACCGACCTAATGTTGGGGTAGAAGGGCTGGCTGGCAAGTTTGCAGACGACACAAAGGTTGGTGGTGTTGCGACCAGTGTAGAAAATTCCCGAAGGTTGCAGAGCGACATTGATAGGATGCTGAACTGGGCTGAGAAGTGGCAGGTGGAGTTCAACCCGGAGAAGTGTGAGGTGGAACACTTTGGAAGGACAAACTCCAAGGCAGAGTGGAAATAAAATGGCAAGATGCATGAAGTGTGGAGGAGCAGAGGGATCTCTGGGTACATGTCCACAGATCCCTGAAAGGTGCCTCACGGGTAGAGAGTGTAGTTAAGGCAGCCAATGGAGTGTTAGTTTTCATAAGCCGAGGGGCAGAGTTTAAGAGACGCGGCTTATTGATGCAGCTCTATAAAATTCTGGTTAGCCCACACTTGGAGTACTGTGTCCAGTTCTGGTCGCCTCACCATAGGAAGGATGTGGAAGCATTGGAAAGTGTGCAAAGGAGATTTACCAGGATGTTGCCTGGTTTAGAGAGTATGCATTATTAGCAGAGATGAAGGGAGCGAGGGCTTTACTCTCTGGAGAGAAGTAGGATGAGAGGAGACATGTTAGAGGTGTACAAGATATTCAGAGGAAAAGATAGAGTAGACAGACAGCGCCTCTTCCTCAGGACACCACTGCTCACTACAAGAGGACGTGGCTTTAAGTTCAGGGGAGCAGAGTTCAATGGGGTTATTAGAGGAATGATTTTGACTCAGAGCGTGGTTGGTGCGTGGAATGCACTGCCTGAGTCAGTGCTGGAGACACACACTCTCGTGAAATGTAACAGACTACTAGACAGCATTATGGGGGAAATTAAGCTGTTTCTTAGGGAGCAGGGTATAAGAGTCGGCACCACATTGTGGGCCGAAGGGCCAGTATTGTGTTGTATCGTTTTTTGTTCTATATTCTATACCGGCCTATCACACACTCCCGGCGTCAGACACCTGGTCAACTTATTGCACAACGTTGGAGTTCAAGCTGCTTACCTCCACCGCATATCGATCTCTCGCTTCTTTTCTACGTCTCTGTGTGTACAGGTCGGTCGTGTGGTTTCACACCATTTCCACCCAGTGACAGGAAACTCACCACCTGTCCAAAGCCCTCCTTCCACTCCCCCACCCTCCTCTGTTCTATCTCTGGTCTCACACGCACTTATTATCTCTCAGACAGACACACTGTTGGAGACTGCAGGAACGATGAAAAACTGGTGATTGCTGAAAGGGAGAGAGGGAGTGAAGAGGGAGATTCGCTTTGTGTCTGACCCCGGGAGTGTGAAATTGGATGGTGTGGAAGCAAATTAACTCTGTTTTCTGGCGCAGTTAGTATGTGCTGGGACTGTGGTTTGGGATCTTGACTCTGGTCTGATCCTGGGAATGTGTTTTGGGAGAGTGTGTTAGGAACTTCTCTGTAACTCTGCCAACAGGAAAATTTGATGGAAGAGCATTAGGAGATTCACTCTGTCTCTACACGCCGAACCCGGAAGGTTCGGAGGGATCTTCTGTTTACACCTGACGCCGAGAAAGTGTGATGGCCATATGCAAGACGTTGCCCATTCTGTGTCTGACTACCCGCGGATGTAATTGACGCTGAGGAGACAGCTTAAACTGTTTATTGTTCCTACTTTTCAGAGCAGACGATGGGGCAAAGCAACATTGTTCTACCTCTTTTCCAAAGCGTCTCAAAATAAATTTAAATGAGCAATTGAGATGTGTTATATATTCACAACAGAGTAACACTCCCTCCAGTCAATCCCATTTCATACTTCGGTGATCAGACACACTGAGAAACACCCTCCACCACGTTCTATAACATTCTCCTGGGGTCAGTCGCAGACTGAATTTCCCTCCACACAGTCGCATCACACACTCCACGGGTCAGACGCAGAGTGAATCTCCCTCCACACCGTCCCATCACACAATCCAGGTGGCAGAACCAGAGTGAATGAATCTTCACACTCCCCACACCCCCCACTCCCCATCACACACTCCCCGGGTCAGACACGTGGTCAACTCCTTGCACAACGTTGGAGTTCCAGCTGCTCACTTCCACCGGATATCGATCTCTCGCTTCTCAGCTTCTCTACTTCTCTGTGTGTACAGGCCGGTCGTGTGGTTTAACAACATTTCCTCAGAGTGACTGGAAACTCATCACCTGTCAACAGCCCTCTTTCCACTCCCCCACCCTCCTCTGTTATAACTCTGGTCTCACACACTCTTATTACCTTTGAGACAGACACTCTTTTGGAGTCTATAGGGACACTGAAAGAACAAGTGATTGCTCAGAGGGAGCGAGGGAGTGAAGAGAGAGAGAGAGATTCAATCTGTGTCTGACTCCGGGAGAGTGAAAGTGGACGGTGTGAAAGCAACTTTACTGTGTCTAAAGCTGTTTGTATGTGTTGGAACTGTGCTTTGAGATTTTGACTCCAATTCTGATCCAGGGAATGTGTTTTGGGAGAGTGTTTCAGGAATTTCTCTTTACGACTGTCAACAGGACTATTTGATGGGAGGGTGCAGAGGGAGCTTCACTCTGTCTCTAAACCGCGGCGCCTGTGTGATCGGGCGGTTCGGAGGGATCTGTTCTTTACAACAGAAGCCGGGAATGTGTGATGGCCCATTGTGAAAGGATCCCCATTCTGTGTCTGACTAACGGCGGATGTAAATGACGCTGTAGAGAGAGTCCTATTTTCCTGAAAAGCCAATGGGACGAGGCTGCAATATTTTAACTCTCTTTCAATGCTTCTTGAAATACATTCAAAAAAGTAAAGGTATGTGTCAGCCACACAGAACCTACGTACATACCAGACTGAAGCTCCCTGCACTCCGTCCTGCTTCATAATTCGGGTGTTAGACACACAGAACAGCTCCCTCCAAAACGCCACATCACAAAGTCCCGGTTTCAGACGCAGAGTGGATCCCCCTACATACCGTCCACCGCACACCCCCGGGTTCAGAGACAAAATGAATCTCCCTCAGCACCGTCCCATCACACACTCCCGGTGTCAGACACAGAGTGAATCTCCGTCCACTCCGTCCCATCAAACACTACCGGAGTCAGACACAGAGTGAATCTCCCTACACACCGTCCCATCACACACTCCCGGGGTCAGGCAGAGAGTGAATCCCACGCCACACCGTCCCATCACACATTGCCGGAGTCAGACACAAAGTGAATCTCCCTATCAACCGTCCCATCACACAATCCAGGTGGCAGAAACAGAGTGTATCCTCATCCACTCCGTCCCATCACACACTCGTGGGTTCAGTCACATGGTGAATCTCCCTCCACACCGTCCCATCAGACATGCCCGGTGTCAGACACAGAGCCAATCTCCCTCCACCCCGACCAATCACACATTACCGGGCAGAGACCCAGAGGGATTCTCCTTCCACACAGTCCTATCACACTGTACCGGCGTCGGACACATGGTTGAACTCCACACGCACCGTCGAATCAGACAGACCCGGGGTCAGATACAGAGTGAATCTGCCACCCCACCGGCCCATCACACTCCCCCGTGATCAGATACAGAGTGAAGCTCCCTCCAAAGCGTCCCATTACACACTCCCGTGGTCACACAAGCATTGTACCTCTCTCCTTACTGTCTTATCACATATTCCCGGCGTCAGACACATGGTGAATTTCCCTCCACGGCGTCCCATTACACACTACCGGTTTCAGCCGGTGAGTTTAACTGCTTCCATTTGCCTCATGGAAAACTGTAAAAAACAGAGAGGACAGAGAATATTTTAAAGCGTGGAATGACAAATTATGCGGCTTTGAATCTACAACGTGCGTGTGGGACTTGTGATGATGATTCTGCAGGGAAATGTACTGTGGACATTTGATCGATGTTTAGGGATCTTTTGCAGGACGTTAGGGTTAGATTTGTTCCAGTGCGAAAGATTAATGAATGGCGGAGTGAAGGCACGATGGTGACAAGTGTGGTGGTGAATCTAGTCAGGAGGAAGTAGGCAGCATACATGAGGTGTAGGAAGCAGGGATCTGATTGGTCCATTGAGGAATATTGGGTAGCAAGAAAGGAGCTGAGAAAGGTAATGTGGAGAGCACGAAGGGGACAAGAGAAGGCGTTGTCGAGAAGGGTAAAGCAAAACGCCAAAGAATTCTTGAATTATGTGAACAACAAAAAGATGAGAGGAGGGAAGATAGGTCCGATTAGTGACAAAGGTGGGAAGATGTGCCTGGTGGCTGTGGAATAGAGCGAGGTTATTAATAATTACTTGTCTACGGTATTCACTAATCTGAGAGACCTTTTTCCGGTGAGGACAATATGAGTGAGGTTGATGTTCTGGAGCACGTTGATAGTATGGTAGAGTAGGCGTTGGTGCTGTTAAAATAATTTAGTGTGGATAATTCGCAGGGGGCTGAAGGAATAGTCTCCAGGCTGCTCCACCAGTCGAAGGAAAATATTCGTGATCCTCTGGCTAGGATCTTTATGTCCTCGTTGTCCACCGGAATGGTACCGCAGGATTGCCGTGAGGCGCATGTTTTCCCGTTCTTCAAGTAGGTGAATAGGGTTAGTCTGAGTAATTGTAGACCAGTGAGCCTTACGTCTGTGGTGGGAAAACTGTTGGAAAAGATTCTTACAGATAGGATCTATGGGCATTTATAGAATCATGCTCTGATCATGGACAGTCTGCATAGCCTTGTGAAGGGCAGGTCGTGTCAAAGAAGGCTGATAAGAGTTCTTTAAGGAGGTGACCAGGCATATAGATGAGGGCAGCGCGGTGGATGTAAAATTTACATGGATTTAAGTAATCATTTTACAAGGGCAGTTCGTGTCTAAGAATAGACAATAGACAATAGATGCAGAAGTAGACCATTCGGCCCTTCGAGCCTGCACTGCCATTTTGAGATCATGGCTGATCATCTACTGTCAATACCCGGTTCCTGCCTTGTCCCCATAACCCTTGATTCCCCATCCATAAGATATCTCTCTTGCTCCTTCTTGAAAGCATCCAGAGAATTGGCCTCCACTGCCTTCCGAGGAAGTGCATTCCAGACACCCAAAACTCTCTGGGAGAAGATGTTTTTCCTTAACTCTGTCCTAAATGACCTACCCCTTATTCTCATACCATGCCATCTGGTACTGGATTCTCCCAGCATCTGGAACATATTGCCTGCCTCTATCTTGTCCAATCCCTAAATAATCTTATATGTTGCAATGAGATCCCCGTCAATCTCCTTAATCCCAGCGTGTACAAGCCCAGTCACTCTAAACTCTCTGCGTAAGACAGTCCAGACATCCCAGGAATTAACCTTGTAAATCTACGCTGCACTTGCACTACAGCCAGGATGTCCTTCCTTAATCCTGGAGACCAAAACTGTACACAATACTCCAGGTGTGGTCTCACCAGGGCCCTGTACAAATGCAAGAGGATTTCCTTGCTCTTGCACTCAATTACTTTGTAATAAATGTCAACATTATATTAGCCTTCTTCACTGCCTGCTGCACTTGCTCATTCACTTTCAGTGATTGATGAACAAGGACTCCTCGATCTATTTGTATTTCTCCCTTACCTAACTTTACATCGTTCAGGGAAGGCTGATAGAGTTATTTAAGGAGGTGACCAGGCATATAGATGAGGGCAGCGCAGTGGATGTAAAATCTACATGAATTTTAGTAGGGAATTTTACAAGGTTTTACACGAAAGGGCTTATTCTGAAATCAGAAGGCATGGGATCAAGGGAGGTTTGTCAAGGTAGATTCTGAATTGGCTTGGCTACAGAAAGCAATGTGTTGTTGAACAGGTGTACATTCAGATTGGAAGGCTGTGACGAGTGGTGACCCGCAGGGATCGGTTCTGGAACTTCTACATTGCGTGATTTTATTAACGACCTAATGTTGGGGTAGAAGGGCTGGCTGGCAAGATTGCAGACGACACAAAGGTTGGTGGTGTTGCGACCAGTGTAGAAAATTCCCGAAGGTTGCAGAGCGACATTGATAGGATTCTGAACTGGGCTGAGAAGTGGCAGATGGAGTTCAACCCGGAGAAGTCTGAGGTGGAACACTTTGGAAGGGCAAACTCCACGGCAGAGTAGAAATAAAATGGCAAGATACATGAAGTGTGGAGGAGCAGAGGGATCTCTGGGTACATGTCCACAGATCCCTGAAAGGTGCCTCACGTGTAGAGAGTGCAGTTAAGGCAGCCAATGGAGTGTTAGTTTTCATAAGCCGAGGGGCAGAGTTTAAGAGACGCGGCTTATTGATGCAGCTCTATAAAACTCTGGTTAGCCCACACTTGGAGTACTGTGTCCAGTTCTGGTCGCCTCACTATAGGAAGGATGTGGAAGCATTGGAAAGTGTGCAAAGGAGATTTACCAGGATGCTGCCTGGTTTAGAGAGTATGCAGTATTTGCAGAGATGAAGGGAGGGAGGGTTTTACTCTCTGGACAGATGTAGGATGAGCGGAGACATGTTAGAGGTGTACAAGATATTCAGAGGAAAAGATAGAGTAGACAGACAGCGCCTCTTCCTCAGGACACCACTGCTCACTACAAGAGGACGTGGCTTTAAGTTCAGGGGAGCAGAGTTCAATGGGGTTATAAGAGGAAGGTTTTTGACTCAGAGAGTGGTTGGTGCGGGGAACGCACTGCCTGAGTCAGTGCTGGAGACACATATACTAGTGAAATGTAACAGTCTACTAGACAGCAATATGTGGGAATTTAAGCTGGTTTTTATGGGAGCAGGGTATAAGATTCGGCACCACATTGTGGGCCGAAGGGCCAGTATTGTGTTGTATCGTTTTTTTTGTTCTATATTCTATACCGCCCAATCACACACTCCCGGCGTCAGACACCTGGTCAACTTATTGCACAACTTTGGAGTTCCAGCTGCTTACCTACACCGGATATCGATCTCTCGCTTCTGAGCTTTTCTACGTCTCTGTGTGTACAGGCCGGTCGTGTGGTTTCACACCATTTCCACACAGTAACTGGATACTCACCACCTGTCCAAAGCCTTCCTTCCACTACCCCAGCCACCTCTGTACTATCTCTGGTCTCACACGCACTTATTATCTCTCAGACAGACACACTGTTGGAGACTGTAGGAATGATGAAAAACTGGTGATTGGTGAGAGGGCGAAATGGAGTGAAGAGGGAGGTTCGCTTTGTGTCTGACCCCGGGAGTGTGAAATTGGACGGTTTGGACGGTGTGGAAGCAAATTAACTCTGTTTTCTGGCGCAGTTAGTATGTGCTGGGACTGTGGTTTGGGATCTTGACTCTGGTCGAATCCTGGAAATGTGTTTTGTGAGAGTGTGTTAGGAAATTCTCTGTAAGTCTGCCAACAGGAAAATTTGATGGAAGTGCATTAGGAGATTCACTCTGTCTCTACACGCCGAACCCGGACGGTTCGGAGGGATCTTCTCTTTACACCTGACGCCTCGATAGTGTGATGGCCATATGTAAGACGATGCCCATTCTGTGTCTGACTACCCGCGGATGTAATTGACGCTGAGGAGACAGCTTAAACTGTTTATTGTTCCTACTTTTCAGAGCAGACGATGGGGCAAAGCAACATTGTTCTACCTCCTTTCCAAAGCGTCTCAAAATAAATTCAAATGAGCAATTGAGATGAGTTATATATTCTCAACAGAATAACACTCACTCCGCTCCATCCCATTTCATACTTCGGTGATCAGACACACTGAGAAACACCCTCCACCACGTTCTATAACATCCTCCTGGTGTCAGTCGCAGACTGAAATTCCCTCCACACAGTCCTATCACACAATCCAGGTGGCAGAACCAGAGTGAATGAATCTTCACACTCCCCCCACCCCCCACCCCCCATCACACACTCCCCGGGTCAGACACGTGGTCAACTCCTTGCACAACGTTGGAGTTACTGCTGCTCACTTCCACCGGATATCGATCTCTCGCTTCTCAGCTTCTCTACTTCTCTGTGTGTACTGGCCGGTCGTGTGGTTTAACAACATTTCCTCAGAGTGACTGGAAACTCATCACCTGTCAACAGCCCTCTTTCCACTCCCCCACCCTCCTCTGTTATAACTCTGGTCTCACACGCTCTTATTACCTTTGAGACAGACACTCTGTTGGAGTCTACAGGGACACTGAAAGAACAAGTGATTGCACAGAGGGAGCGAGGGAGTGAAGAGAGAGAGAGAGATTCAATCTGTGTCTGACTCCGGGAGAGTGAAATTGGACGGTGTGAAAGCAACTTTATTGTGTCTAAAGCTGTTTGTATGTGTTGGAACTGTGCTTTCAGATGTTGACTCTAATTCTGATCCAGGGAATGTGTTTTGGGAGAGTGTTTCAGGAATTTCTCTTTACGTCTGTCAACAGGACTATTTGATGGGAGGGTGCAGAGGGAGCTTCACTCTGTCTCTAAACCGCGATTCTGTGTGATCGGGCGGTTCGGAGGGATCTGCTCTTTACAACTGAAGCCGGGAATGTGTGATGGCCCACTGTGAAAGGATCCCCATTCTGTGTCTGACTAACGGCGGATGTAAATGACGCTGTAGAGAGAGACCTATTTTCCTGAAAAGCCGATGGGACGAGGCTGCAAAATTTTAACTCTCTTTCAATGCTTCTTGAAATACATTCAAAAAAGTAAAGGTATGAGTCAGCCACACAGAACCTACGTGCATAGCAGACTGAAGCTCCCTGCACTCCGTCCTATTTCATAATTCGGGTGTTAGACACACAGAACAGCTCCCTCCAAAACGCCACATCACAAAGTCCCGGTTTCAGACGCAGAGTGGATCCCCCTACATACCGTCCACCACACACCCCCGGGTTCAGAGACAGAATGAATCTCCCTCAGCACCGCCCCATCACATACTCCCGTGGTCAGACACAGAGTGAATCTCCCACCGCACCGTCACATCACACATTCCCGCGATCAGACCCAGAGTGAATCTCCCTCCACGCCATCCCATCACACTTTCCCGCGATCAGACACATTGCGAAACTCCCTCAACGCAGTCACATCACACACTCCCGGGGTCAGACATAGAGTGAATCTCCCTCCACACCGACCCATCACACACTCCCAGGATCAGGCATACAGTGAATCTCCCTCCGCACCGTCCCATCACACATTCCCGCGATCAGACACATGGCGAAACTCCCTCCACGCAGTCACATCATACACAGGGAGACAGTGAAGCTCCCTGCAATCCGTCCCAACACAAAATCCCACTATCAGACACTTGCCGAAACACCCTCCACACCGTCCCATCACACACTCTCGGGATCAGACACAGAGTGAATCTCCTTGCACACCGTCCCATCACACTCTCCCGGGGTCAGACACAGAGTGAATCTCCCTCCACACCGTCCCATCACACACTCCCGGGATCAGACACAGAGTGAATCTCCTTGCACACCGTCCAATCAGTCATGCACGGTGCCAGACACAGAGCCAATCTCCCTCCAGCCCGACCAGTCACACATTACCGGGCTGAGACCCACAGGGGTTCTCCCTCCACACAGTCCTATCACACTGTACCGGCGTCGGACACATGGTTAAACTCCACACGCACCGTCGAATCAGACAGAACCGGGGTCAGACACAGAGTGAATCTCCCTCCCAACCGCACCATCACACTCCCCCGTGTTCAGATACAGAATGAAGATCCCTCCAAAGCATCCCAATACACACTCCCATGGTCACACAAGCATTGTACCTCTCTACTTACTGTCTTATCACATATTCCCGGTGTCAGACACATGGTGAATTTCCCTCCAAGCCGTCCCATTACACACTACCGGTTTCAGACAGCGATTTTAACTGCTTCCATTTGCCTCATGGAAAACGCTAAAAAACAGAGAGGACAGAGAATATTTTAAAGTGTGGAATGATAAATTATGCGGCTTTGAATCTACAACGTGCGTGTGGGACTTGTGATGATGATTCTGCAGGGAAATGTACTATGGACATTTGATCGATGTTTAGGGATCTTTTGCAGGATTTTAGGGTTATATTTGTTCCAGTGAGAAAGATTAATGAATGGCGGAGTGAAGGCACGATGGTGACAAGTGTGGTGGTGAATCTAGTCAGGAGGAAGTAGGCAGCATACATGAGGTTTAGGAAGCAGGGGTCAGATTGGTCCATTGAGGAATATTGGGTAGCAAGAAAGGAGCTGAGAAAGGTAATGTGGAGAGCACGAAGGGGACAAGAGAAGGCGTTGTCGAGAAGGGTAAAGCAAAACGCCAAAGAATTCTTGAATTATGTGAACAACAAAAAAGATGAGAGGAGGGAAGATAGGTCCGATTAGTGGCAAAGGTGGGAAGATGTGCCTGGAGGCTGTGGAATAGAGGGAGGTTATTAATATTTACTTGTCTATGGTATTCACTAATCTGAGAGACCTTTTTCCGGTGAGGACAATATGAGTGAGGTTGATGTTCTGGAGCACGTTGATATTACGGTAGTGCAGGCGTTGGTGCTGTTAAAATAATTTAGTGTGGATAATTCGCAGGGGCCTGAAGGAATAGTCTCCAGGCTGCTCCACCAGTCGAAGGATCTGGCTAGGATCTTTATGTCCTCGTTGTCCACCGGAATGGTACCGCAGGATTGCCGTGAGGCGCATGTTGTCCCGTTCTTCAAGTAGGTGAATAGGGTTAGTCCGAGTAATTGTCGACCAGTGAGCCTTACGTCTGTGGTGGGAAAACTGTTGGAAAAGATTCTTATAGATACGATCAATGGGCATTTTGAGAATCATGCTCTGATCATGGACAGTCTGCATAGCCTTGCGAAGGGCAGGTCGTGTCAAAGAAGGCTGATAAGAGTTCTTTAAGGAGGTGACCAGGCATATAGATGAGGGCAGCGCGGTGGATGTAAAATTGACATGGATTTAAGTAATCATTTTACAAGGGCAGTTCGTGTCTAAGAATAGACAATAGACAATAGATGCAGAAGTAGACCATTCGGCCCTTCGAGCCTGCACCGCCATTTTGAGATCATGGCTGATCATCTACTGTCAATACCCGGTTCCTGCCTTGTCCCCATAACCCTTGATTCCCCATCCATAAGATATCTCTCCAGCTCCTTCTTGAAAGCATCCAGAGAATTGGCCTCCACTGCCTTCCGAGGCAGTGCATTCCAGACCCCCAAAACACTCTGGGGGAAGATGTTTTTCCTTAACTCTGTCCTAAATGACCTACCCTTATTCTCATACCATGCCCTCTGGTACTGGATTATATTTCTGGAACATATTTCCTGCCTCTATCTTGTCCAATCCCTAAATAATCTTATATGTTGCAAGGAGATCCCCCTCAATCTCCTTAATCCCAGCGTGTACAAGCCCAGTCACGCTAACCTCTCTGCATAAAACAGTCCAGACATCCCAGGAATTAAATCTACGCTGCACTTGCACTACAGCCAGGATGTCCTTCCTTAAAGCTGGTGACCAAAACTGTACACAATACTCCAGGTGTGGTCTCACCAAGGCCCTGTACAAATGCAAGAGGATTTCCTTGCTCTTACACTCAATTACTTTGTAATAAATTCCAACATTATAGTAGCCTTCTTCACTGCCTGCTGCAGTTGCTCATTCACTTTCAGTGATTGATGAACAAGGACTCCTAGATCTCTTTGTATTTCTCCCTTACCTAACTTTACATCGTTCAGGGAAGGCTGAAAGAGTTCTTTAAGGAGGTGACCAGGCATATAGATGAGGGCAGCGCAGTGGATGTAAAATCTACATGAATTTTAGTAGGGAATTTTACAAGGTTTTACACGAAAGGGCTTATTCTGAAATCAGAAGGCATGGGATCAAGGGAGGTTTGTCAAGGTAGATTCTGAATTGGCTTGGCTACAGAATGCAGTGTGATGTGGAGCATTTGTACATTAAGATTGGAAGGCTGTGACGAGTGACCCGCAGGGATCGGTTCTGGAACTTCAACATTGCGTGATTTTATTAACGACCTAATGTTGGGGTAGAAGGGCTGGCTGGCAAGTTTGCAGACGTCACAAAGGATGATGTTGTTGCGGCCAGTGTAGAAAAATCCCGAAGATTGCAGAGCGACATTGATAGGATGCTGAACTGGGCTGAGAAGTGGCAGATGGAGTTCAACCCGGAGAAGTGTGAGGTGGAACACTTTGGAAGGGCAAACTCCACGGCAGAGTAGAAATAAAAAGGCAAGATACATGAAGTGTGGAGGAGCAGAGGGATCTCAGGGTACATGTCCACAGATCCCTGAAAGGTGCCTCACGGGTAGAGAGTGTAGTTAAGGCAGCCAATGGAGTGTTAGTTTTCATAAGCCGAGGGGCAGAGTTTAAGAGACGCTGATTATTGATGCAGCTCTATAAAACTCTGGTTAGCCCACACTAGGAGTACTGTGTCCAGTTCTGGTCGCCTCACTATAGGAAGGATGTGGAAGCATTGGAAAGTGTGTAAAGGAGATTTACCAGGATGCTGCCTGGTTTAGAGAGTATGCATTATTTGCAGAGATGAAGGGAGGGAGGGCTTTACTCTCTGGACAGATGTAGGATGAGCGGAGACATGTTAGAGGTGTACAAGATATTCAAAGGAAAAGATAGAGTGGATTGCCAGCGCCTCTTCCTCAGGACACCACTGCTCACTACAAGAGGACGTGGCTTTAAGTTCAGGGGAGCAGAGTTCAATGGGGTTATAAGAGGAAGGTTTTTGACAGAGAGTGGTTGGTGCGTGGAATGCACTGCCTGAGTCAGTGCTGGAGACACATATACTAGTGAAATGTAACAGACTACTAGACAGCAATATGGGGGAATTTTTAGCTGGTTTTTATGGGAGCAGGGTATAAGATTCGGTACCACATTGTGGGCCGAAGGGCCAGCATTGTGTTGCATCGTTTTTTTGTTCTATATTCTATACCGCCCAGTCACACACTCCCGGCGTCAGACACCTGGTCAACTTATTGCACAACTTTGGAGTTCCAGCTGCTTACCTACACCGGATATCGATCTCACGCTTCTGAGCTTTTCTACGTCTCTGTGTGTACAGGCCGGTCGTGTGGTTTCACACCATTTCCACCCAGTGACCGGAAACTCACCACCTGTCCAAAGCCCTCCTTCCACATCCCCACCCTCCTCTGTTCTACCTCTGGTCTCACACGCACTTATTATCTCTCAGACAGACACACTGTTGGAGACTGCAGGAATGATGAAAAAGTGGTGATTGGTGAGAGGGCGAAATGGAGTGAAGAGGGAGATTCGCTTTGTGTCTGACCCCGCGAGTGTGAAATTGGACGGTGTGGAAGCAAATTAACTCTGTTTTCTGGCGCAGTTAGTATGTGCTGGGACTGTGGTTTGGGATCTTGACTCTGGACTGATCCTGGGAATGTGTTTTGTGAGAGTGTGTTAGGAAATTCTCTGTAAGTCTGCCAACAGGAAAATTTGATGGAAGTGCATTAGGAGATTCACTCTGTCTCTACACGCCGAACCCGGACGGATCGGAGGGATCTTCTCTTTACACCTGACGCCTAGATAGTGTGATGGCCATCTGTAAGACGATGCCCATTCTGTGTCTGACTACCCGCGGATGTAATTGACGCTGAGGAGACAGCTTCACTGTTTATTGTTCCTACTTTTCAGAGCAGACGATGGGGCAAAGCAACATTGTTCTACCTCCTTTCCAAAGCGTCTCAAAATAAATTCAAATGAGCAATTGAGATGAGTTATATATTCTCAACAGAGTAACACTCCCTCCGCTCCATCCCATTTCATACTTCGGTGATCAGACACACTGTGAAACACCCTCCACCACGTTCTATAACATTCTCCTGGTGTCAGTCGCAGACTGAATTTCCCTCCACACAGTCCCATCACACACTCCACGGGCCAGACGCACAGTGAATCTCCCTCCACACCGTCCCATCACACAATCAAGGAGGCAGAACCAGAGTGAATGAATCTTCACACTCCCCCCACCCCCCACCCCCCATCACACACTCCCCTGTTCAGACACGTGGTCAACTCCTTGCACAACGATGGAGTTACTGCTGCTCACTTCCACCGGATATCGATCTCTCGCTTCTCAGCTTCTCTCCGTCTCTGTGTGTACTGGCCGGTCGTGTAGTTTAACAACATTTCCTCAGAGTGTCTGGAAACTCATCACCTGTCAACAGCCCCCTTTCCACTCCCCCACCCTCCTCTGTTATAACTCTGGTCTCACACACTCTTATTACCTTTGAGACAGACACTCTGTTGGAGTCTATAGGAACACTGAAAGAACAAGTGATTGCACAGAGGGAGCGAGGGAGTGAAGAGAGAGAGAGAGATTCAATCTGTGTCTGACTCCGGGAGAGTGAAAGTGGACGGTGTGAAAGCAACTTTACTGTGTCTAAAGCTGTTTGTATGTGTTGGAACTGTGCTTTGAGATTTTGACTCCAATTCTGATCCAGGGAATGTGTTTTGGGAGAGTGTTTCAGGAATTTCTCTTTACGTCTGTCAACAGGACTATTTGATGGGAGGGTGCAGAGGGAGTTTCACTCTGTCTCTAAACCGCGGCGTCTGTGTGATCGGGCGGTTCGGAGGGATCTGTTCTTTACAACAGAAGCCGGGAATGTGTGATGGCCCATTGTGAAAGGATCCCCATTCTGTGTCTGACTAACGGCGGATGTAAATGACGCTGGAGAGAGAGTCCTATTTTCCTGAAAAGCCGATGGGACGAGGCTGCAATATTTTAATTCTCTTTCAATGCGTCTTGAAATACATTCAAAAAAGTAAAGGTATGTGTCAGCCACACAGAACCTACGTACATACCAGACTGAAGCTCCCTCCACTCCGTCCTATTTCATAATTCGGGTGTTAGACACACAGAACAGCTCCCTCCAAATCGCCACATCACACAGTCCCGGTTTCATACGCAGAGTGGATCCCCCTACATACCGTCCACCACACACCCCGGGTTCAGAGACAGAATGAATCTCCCTCAGCACCGCCCCATTACATGTTCCCGGGGTCCGCCACAGAGTGAATCTCCCTGCACACCGTCCTATCACACACTACCAGGGTCAGAGACAGAGTGAATCCCCATCCACTCCGTCCCATCACACACTCCCGGGGTTAGGCACAGAGTGGATCCCCGTCCACTCCGTCCCATCACACAATCACTGCATCAGTCACTTGCCGTAACTCGCTCCAGTCTGTACAATCACACATTCACGGGGTCAGACACAGAGTGAATCTCCTTCCACGCCGTCCCATCACACATTCCCGCGATCAGACACATGGCGAAACTCCCTCCACGCAGTCACATCATACACAGGGAGACAGTGAAGCTCCCTGCAAACCGTCCCATCACAAAATCCCGGGATCAGACACTTGCCGAAACTCCCTCCACACCGTCAGATCACACACTGCCGGGATCAGACACAGAGTGAATCTCCTTGTACACCGTCCGATCACACACTCCCGGGGTCAGACACAGAGTGAATCTCCCTCCACACCGTCCCATCACACACTCACGGGGTCAGACATAGAGTGAATCTCCCTCCACACCGTCCCATCACACACTCCCGGGATCAGACACAGAGTGAATCTCCCTGCACACCGTCCAATCACACACTCCCGGAATCAGAGTGAATCTCTTTGCACAACGTCGCATCACACACTCCCGGGGTCAGAAACATGGCTAAACTCCCTCCACGCAGTCCCATCACAAACTCAGACACAGAGTGAAGCTCCCTGCAAACAGTCCCATCACAAACTGACGAGTGTCAGACACATGGTGATGCTCCTTTCCCAGAGTCACATCACACACTCCCAATGTTAGACGCATATTAATGCTCTCTCCACACCGTCCCATCACACACTCCTGGGTTCAGTCACATAGTGAATCTCCCTCGTCACCGTCCCATCACACATGCCCGGTGCCAGACACAGACCCAATCTCCCTCCAGCCCGACCAATTACACATTACCGGGCTGAGACCCAGAGGGATTCTCCCTCCACACAGTCCTATCACACTGTACCGGCGTCGGACACATATTTAAACTCCAAGCGCACCGTCGAATCAGACAGACCCGGGGTCAGACACAGAATGAATCTCCCTCCCCACCGCCCCATCACACTCCCCCGTGTTCAGATACAGAGTGAAGCTCCCTCCAAAGCGTCCCATTACACACTCCCATGGTCACACAAGCATTGTACCTCTCTCCTTACTGTCTTATCACATATTCCCGGTGTCAGACACATGGTGAATTTCCCTCCAAGCCGTCCCATTACACACTACCGGTTTCAGACAGCGAGTTTAACTGCTTCCTTTTGCCTCATGGAAAACGCTAAAAAACAGAGAGGCCAGAGAATATTTTAAAGTGTGGAATGCCAAATTATGCGGCTTTGAATCTACAACGTGCGTGTGGGACTTGTGATGATGATTCTGCAGGGAAATGTACTATGTACATTTGATCGATGTTTAGGGATCTTTTGCAGGATGTTAGGGTTAGATTTGTTCCAGTGAGAAAGATTAATGAATGGCGGAGTGAAGGCACGATGGTGACAAGTGTGGTGGAGAATCTAGTCAGGAGGAAGTAGGCAGCATACATGAGGTTTAGGAAGCAGGGATCAGATTGGTCCATTGCGGAATATTGGGTAGCAAGAAAGGAGCTGAGAAAGGTAATGAGGAGAGCACGAAGGGGACAAGAGAAGGCGTTGTCGAGAAGGGTAAAGCAAAACGCCAAAGAATTCTTGAATTATGTGAACAACAAAAAGATGAGAGGAGGGAAGATAGGTCCGAATAGTGACAAAGGTGGGAAGATGTGCCTGGAGGCTGTGGAATAGAGAGAGGTTATTAATAATTACTTGTCTACGGTATTCACTAATGTGAGAGACCTTTTTCCCGTGAGGACAACATGAGTGAGGTTGATGTACTGGAGCACGTTGATATTAAGGGAGAGCAGGCGTTGGTACTGTTAAAATATTTTAGCGTGGATAATTCCCCAGGGCCTGAAGGAATAGTCCCCAGGCTGCTCCACCAGTCGAAGGAAAACTTTCCTGAGCCTCTGGCTAGGATCTTTATGTCCTCGTTGTCCACGAGAATGGGACCGCAGGATTGCAGTGAGGCGCATGTTGTCCCCTTCTTCAAATAGGCTACTGGGATAGTCCGAGTATTAATAGACCAGTGAGCATTACGTCTGTGGTGGGAAAACTGTTGGAAAAGATTCTTACAGATAGGATCTATGGGCATTTAGAGAATCATGCTCTGATCATGGACAGTCAGCATAGCCTTGTGAAGGGCGGGTCGTGTCAAAGAAGGCTGATAAGTGTTCTTTAAGGAGGTGACCAGGCATATAGATGAGGGCAGCGCAGTGGATGTAAAATTTACGTGGATTTAAGTAATCATTTTACAAGGGCATTTCGTGTCTAAGAATAGACAATAGACAATAGATGCAGAAGTGGACCATTCGGCCCTTCGAGCCTGCACCGCCATTTTGAGATCATGGCTGATCATCTACAGTCAATACCCGGTTCCTGCCTTGTCCCCATAACCCTTAATTCCCCATCCATAAGATATCTGTCTAGCTCCTTCTTGAAAGCATCCAGAGAATTGGCCTCCACTGCCTTCCGAGGCAGTGCATTCCAGACCCCCAAAACTCTCTGGGAGAAGAAGTTTTTCCTTAACTCTGTCCTAAATGACCTACCCCTTATTCTCATACCATGCCCTCTGGTACTGGATTTTCCCAGCATCGGGAACATATTTCCTGCCTCTATCTTGTCGAATCCCTTAATAATCTTATATGTTGCAATCAGATCCCTTAATTCCAGCGTGTAGAAGCCCAGTCTCTCTAACCTCTCTGCATAAAACAGTCCAGACATCCCAGGAATTAACCTTGTAAATCTGCGCTGCACTTCCACTACAGCCAGGATGTCCTACTTTAAAGCTGGAGACCTAAACTGTACACAATATTCCAGGTGTGGTCTCACCAGGCCCCTACACAAATGCAAGAGGATTTCCTTGCTCTTGCACTCAATTACTTCGTAATAAAGGCCAACATTACATTAACCTTCTTCACTGCCTGCTGCACTTGCTCATTCACTTTCAGTGATTGATGAACAAGGACTCCTAGATCTCTTTGTATTTCCCCCTTATCTAACTTTACATCGTTCAAAGAAGGTTAGAGTTATTAAAGGAGGTGACCAGGCATATAGATGAGGGCAGCGCAGTGGATGTAAAATCTACATGAATTTTAGTAGGGTATTTTACAAGGTTTTACACGAAAGGGCTTATTCTGAAAGTCAGGAGGCATGGGATCAAGGGAGGTTTGTCAAGGTAGATTCTGAATTGGCTTGGCTACAGAAAGCAATGTGTTGTTGAACAGGTGTACATTCAGATTGGAAGGCTGTGACGAGTGGTGACCCGCAGGGATCGGTTCTGGAACTTCTACATTGCGTGATTTTATTAACAACCTAATGTTGGGGTAGAAGGACTGGTTGGCAAGTTTGCAGACGACACAAAGGTTGGTGGTGTTGCGGACAGTGTAGAAAAATCCCGAAGATTGCAGGGAGACATTGATAGGATGCTGTACTGGGCTGAGAAGTGGCAAATAGAATTCAACCCGGAGAAGTGCGAGATGGTACACTTTGGAAGGACATACTCCAAGGCCGAGTAGAAAGTAAATGGCAGGATACATGTAAGAGTCTAGGAGCAGAGGGATCTCGGGGTACAAGTCCACAGATCCCTGAAAGTTGCCTCACGGGTAGATAGTGTAGTTAAGGCAGTCAATGAAGTGTTAGTTTTCATAAGCCGAGGGCCAGAGTTTATGAGTCGCGGCTTATTGATGCAGCTCTGTAAAACACAGATTTGCCCACACTTGGGCTATTGTGTCCAGTTCTCGTCGCCTCACTATAGGAAGGATGGGGAAGCATTGGAAAGGCTGCACAGGATATTTACCAGGATGCTGCCTGGTTTAGTGAGTATGCATTTCGAGCAGAGATTAAGGGCGCTAGGATTTTACCCTCTGGACAGAAGTAGGATGAGAGGAGACATGTTAGAGGTGTACAAGATATTAAGTAGAAAAATGGAGTGGAAAGCCAGCGCCTCTACCCCAGGACACCACTGCTGAATACAAGAGGACATGGCTTTAAGTAAGGGGAGCAAAGTTCAAGGGGATATTAGAGGAAGGTTTATCGCTCAGAGCGTGGAATGCACTGCCTGAGTCAGTGGTGGAAAACTAGACAGGTTTATGGGGAATTGAAGGTGTGGTTTTATATGGGAGCAAGGTATAAGGGTCGGCACAACATTGTGGGCCGAAGGGCCAGTACTGTGCTGTATCGTTTTCTGTTCTATGTTCTATACCGTTCAATCAGAGACTCCCGGGGTCAGACACGTGGTCAACTCCTTGCACAACGTTGGAGTTACTGCTGCTTACTTCCACCGGATATCGATCTCTCGCTTTTGAGCTTTTCTACGTCACTTTGTGTACAGGCCGGTCGTGTGGTTTCACACCATTTCCACCCAGGGACTGGAAACTCACCACCCCTCCACAGCCTTCGTTCCACTCCCCCACCTTTCTCTGTTCTATCTCTGGTCTCTCACGAACTTATTATCTCTGAGACAGACACTCTTTTGGAGACTACGGGAATGTTGAAAAACTGGTGATTGGTGAGAGGGAGAGAGGGAGTGAAGAGGGAGATTCACTCTGTGTCTGACCCCGGGGGTGTGAAATTGGACGGTGTGGAAGCAAATTAACTCTGTTTTCTAGCGCAGTTAGTATGTGCTGGGACTGTGTTTTGGGATCTTGACTCTGTGTCTGATCCCGGGAATGTGTTTTGGGAGAGTGTGTTAGGAATTTCTCTGTATGTCTGACAACAGAATAATTTGATGGAGAGTGCATAAGGAGCTTCACTCTTTCTCTACACGCCGGACCCGGACGGTTCGGAGGGATATTCACTTTACACCTGACGGCTAGAATGTGTGATGGGCATATGTAAGTCGATGCCCATTCTGTGTCTGACTACCCGCGGATCTAATTGACTGAGAAGATTGACTGAATCTAACTGAGAAGAAAGCTTCACTGTTTATTGTTCCTATTCTTCAGAGCAGATGATAGAGCAAAGCAACATTGTTCTACCTCTGCTGCAAAGCGTCTTGAATTAAATTCAAATGAGCTATTGAGATGTGTGACATATTCACAGCAGAGTAACTCTCCCTCAACTCCATCCCATTTAATACTTCGGGGATTAGACACACTGAGAAAATCCCTCCATAACGTTCTACAACATTCTCCTGGGGTCAGTCACAGTTTGAGGTTTCCACCACACCATCCCATCACACACTCCGCGGGTCAGACACAGAGTCAAGGTTATTCCACAACGTCCCAGCACAAACTCCCGGGGTCAGACACAAAGGGAATCGCTCTGCACACCGTCCCGTCACACACTCCACGGGTCAGACACAGGGTGACGTCCTCACCACACCGTCCCATCACACACTCCTGGAGTCAGACACATGTTGAATCGCCCTCCACACCATCCCATTACACAATCCACTTGGCAGAAACAGAGTGAATGACTCTCCACACTCCACCACCCCCCCACCCCCCATCACGCACTCCCGGGGTTAGTCACGTGGTCAACTCCTTGCACAACGTTGGAGTTACTGCTGCTCACTTCCACCGGGTATCGAATTCTCGCTTCTCAGTTTCTCTACGTCTCTGTGTGTACAGGCCGGTCATGTGGTTTAAAAACATTTCTTCAGAGTGACTGGAAACTCATCACCTGTCCACAGTCCTCTTTCCACTCCCCCACCTTCCTCTGTTCTACCTCTGGTCTCACACACACTTATTATCTCTGAGACAGACACACTGTTGGAGACTACAGGAACTTTGAAAAAAACTAGTGATTGCTCAGAGGGAGCGAGGGAGTGAAGAGAGAGACTCAGTCTGTGTCTGACCCCGGGAGTGTGAAATTGGACGGTGTACAATCAACTTCACTATGTTTTCGAGAGCATGTTAGTATGTGCTGCGACTGCGTTTTGGGTTCTTGAATCTGTTCTGGTCACGGGGATGTGTTTTGGGAGAGTGTGTTAGGAACTTCACTGTATGTCAGCCAACAGGATAATTTGATGGGAGAGTGCATGAGGAGCTTCACTCTGTTTCACCCGCCGAGTCTGTGTGATCGGAAGGTTCTGTGTGATCTTCAGTTTACAACTGACGCCTGTAATGTGTGATGGGCATGTGTGACAGGATTCCCATTCTGTGTCTGACTACCCGCGGATGTAATTGACGCTGAGGAGAAAGCTTTACTCTTTATTGTTCCTATTTTTCTGAGCAGACTATTTGGCGAAGGAGCTTTGTTCAAACTCTACTCCAAAGCGTCTTGAAATAAATTTAAATGAGCAATTGATATGTGTGATATATCCACACCAGAGTAACACTCCCTCCACTCCATCCCATTTCATACTTCTGGGGTCAGACACACTGAGATGCTCCCTACACACTGTCAAACCACATTCTCCCGGGCTCTGTCACAGATTGAATCTCCCTCCACACCATCCCATCACACACTCCCGGGGTCAGAGTGAATCTCCCTCCGCACCGTCCCATCACACACTCCCGAGGCCAGACACAGAGTGAATCTCCCTCCACACCGTCCCATTACACACTCCGGGGGACAGGCACAGAATGAAGATCCCTCCACAAATCTGTGTACGTCTCTGTGTGTACAGGCCGTTCCTGTTGTTTCTCACCGTTTTTTCCCAGTGACTGCAAACTCACCTTCCCTGTAAATTCCTACCTCTCCTCTCCCTCCATCCTCTGTTCTGCCTCTAGCCTTACACACACACACTGATTATCTCTGAGACAGACACACTGTTGAAGACTGTTCACTCTGTTGAGGAACAGAAAAAATGCTGATTGATGACAGGCAGAGACGGAGTGCAGTGGGAGATTCGATCTGCTTCTGAATCCGTTACTGTGTTTTCGGGCTGGGAAGCGTCGGATTAGGTCTGTGCCAGACCGCGGGACTGTGCAATGGGTCGCTGTGGAAGGAGCTGCACTAATTTCTGATCCCGGGAGAGTTTGTTCGGCCGGTCTCTCTCTCTCTCTCTCTCTCTCTCTCTCTCTCTCTCTCTCTCTCTCTCTCTCTCTCTCTCTCTCTCTCTCTCTCTCTCTCTCTCTCTCTCTCTCAGACACACACACACCCAGGCACACACACACACAACCGCTACAGCACACATCGCCCCCTGCACCACCAACCCTTTATCCACTACCCTCACCCTCATTTCCTTTCACTTCCCCCCTTTCTTTCAGTGAAGGATGTGAGATAGAAAGGCAGAGAGAGGGAGTGAAGGAAAAAGCAGAGAGCTGTAGAGAGGGCGAAATTGAATCTCTCCAACAATCCCCCTTCTCTATTTTTACCCCTTTCCATTTCCTCCGTTTTTGCCCTCCCCTTCTTTCAGATACCCTTTTCTGACCCCTGTAATTCAGGACTCTCTTTCCGCCAAACCGTAACCTTCACCTCACTCTCCCTTCCTCTGTTTCTCCCCACTCGCACTGCTCTTCTCCCCGCGTCACTCTCATCGATACAAATCACCCATTCCCACACCCTGAATCCCTCTGCTCTCGGCTCCTCTCTTCTTCAGCCGCTCATCCGGGGTTTGCTGGTGTCGTCCTGATCCACTTGTCAACACGGGCTTCCTCTGACCAACGGTCACTTCCCTTCGCTGAGCTCAGAGACGCAGAGGACTCTCGACAGGATGGCCAAGAGCGAGACGTGCATGAAAAAGCAGCTCGTAAAACCGGACTCACCGTCTCCATCGGGAGGTGAGTGGGGCAGAGACGGAGGGAGGGAGTTTCAATCTCTTTCTAACCCGGGGTGTGTGTAATGTGGGGAGTAGAGGGAGATTCACTCTGTGTCTGACCCCGGGAGTGTGCGATGGGACGGTGTGGTGGGAGATTCACTCTGTGTCTGACCCCGGGAGTGTGTGATGGGACGGTGTGGATTGAGCCACACCCTGTTTCTGACTCTCACTGTTCTGTCCCCAGCTAAAGCTGATGTGTCGTATGTGGAACTTCATTTCAAATCCCTCTCTGTTCCCCAGGTCCGGACGAACGGAGGTCAGTTTCACTTTATTGGTTTGACTCTGATCAGCTAATCTGAATCTTCCTGTCGAGGAATGTCATCCCAAGCGCACAGTTAACCCTGATTTTTCCCTGTTAGACAATAGGTCAGGAGTAATGCGTGCGAGACTGGATGAGATACAGCCTCTATGCGAGGATCAATGAGGAGAGAGTTCTGGGAAGGCTCGAGGTGGAGGCAGAGCAACAGGCGTGGCGGTAGAGAGAGAGGGCTGAGGAAAGGAATGAGAGTTGGGCTCTATGGGAGGGTCGCTCAGGAGGTAGAGCGGTCTGGGAAGGGTCGAGGTGGAGGCAGAGCAACAGGCGTGGCGGTAGAGAGGGAGGGCTGAGGAAAGGAATGAGAGACGGGCTCTATTGAGGGTCGGTGAGGAGGGAGAGCGGTCTGGGAAGGGTCGAGGTGGAGGCAGAGCAACAAGGTTGGCGGTAGAGAGGGAGGGCTGAGGAACGGGATGAGGAGTTGCTCTGGGTGGGGTCTTTGCAGAGAATTACATGAGATTTTTCCTGTGGTGGGAATATCGAGAGAGTGGGTTAAACTCTGGGCACTGAGGAGGGAAAGCGGTGAGATGGGGCGGGTGCGAGAGCAGGGAGTGCTGTGGCGTGGCCGGTGAGCAGGAAACACATTGGGAAGTGTGGCGTGGAGGGAGGAGAGTGGCAAGAGTCAGTGTGGAACTTGTATGCAACCCTCTCCCCGTTCAAAACCAACTCCCTCATCCCTCACTCTCCTCTCTCTCCTCTGCCTCCCTTTCTTCCCCTAACTCACACACTGATACTCTCTCTCCCTCTTTTTTTCCTCTCTTTCCTTTATTTCCTTTCTCTCTCCCACACTCAAGCTCTCTCCCCTTTCCCAACCATTCTCTCTGTCTATTCCACATCTCTCCCCTTCAACGCCTCCCGCTCTCTCCGTTGACATTCCCCTCTATCTACTCCCCTTTCCCCACACTCTCTGCTCCCTCTCTTTCAAATTCCCCCGCTTAACCCTCTCTCTATCTTGCTTACCCCTCTCTCTCCTCTGCTGTCTCTTCTCTCTCTCCGCGACTCTGCCCCTCGTTCTCTACCGCTGTCTCATTATCCACCTGACCTGCTTGTCCGACTCTCTCTCCCAGATGGTCTGATCTCCACCTACTCAGGGGTGAACTTTCGCAGAGACGATCCCTTCATCGATGAGGACGAGGTTCCTCCCATTACCTCAGGACACAGAGGGATGCCAACTACTGCACAAGCAGGTCAGAGTTCACAGCAGTGTCGCCATTCTGGAAGCGTCAAGTGTCATTTGCCCAAGTGTTTCAAATTTGAATACATCTGCCTCGAGCACTGCTCTGCGAACTCGTTCCACCTCCTGGCTGTGTTGTGTATAATTAGTCGGGTTGAAACTGCAGACGGGTGAGTTGGTGAGTTGCACCAGATGCGAAGATGGGCGCTCTTGTGGATAATGTTGAAAACTGCCAAAAAAAACTGTTCAATGCGACAGAAATCAGTCACAGATCCGGCTGGAGGATGAAAGAGTTTAGGCCGTCATGTATCCGATTTGTGGAAAAAGAACAAAAATTGTGCAGACAACAGTACAACTGTGAAAAAATAATAAACTCTGAATCCAGAAGGCCGATTCCCCATGGATCCCCTGTATCATAATCTTCTGGATAAGCTCCCCTGAGGGACCCAGTCAAGCGCCAAAATGAAGTTCACGGAGACAAGATCCACGACTTCAACTTAATCAATCGCATAGGAGAGAGTAAAATACCTCTGGAATCAGTCAGACACTTCTCAGCCTTTGCCGAGTCAAGGAATTTGGACTCTCAGCTGTTACGGCTGAAAGTAACTGAGGATGTCAGTGACATGGATTAATTCTCGTGGACCTGATGGAATGCAGCCTCGCGTTCTGAAGGAAGTAGGCGGAGAGATTGCCGAGGGATCAACAATGATCTTTCGGGAATCTATAGTGTATTTGGATTTTCAGAAGGCCTTTGACAATGTGCCGCACATGGGGCTGCTTATGAAGATCAGAGCACGTAGAATTACAGGGAGGTTTCTCGCACAGGAGGAGCATTGGCTGATCGGCAGAAAGGAGAGAGTGGAAATGAAGGGATCCTATTTTGGCTGTCTGCCGGTTACCAGTGGAGTTCCACAGGGGTTGGTGTTGGGACCGCTGATTTCTACAATGTCTGTCAAAGACTTGGGCCATGGGAGTCATGGACGTGCAGAATTTGCCGATTATACAAAGAAAGGTGGAGGAGCGGGAAGTGTTGAGGAAACAGAGAGCTTACAGGGGGACGCAGATAGTTTAGGGGATTGGGCAAAGAAGAGGCAAATGAGACACAGTGTTGGGAAGTGTATGCTCATGCAAGATGAAGTAAACAAGCAGACTATTATTTAGATTTTGAAATAATTCAAAATGCAGAGTTGCAAAGGCATTTGGGACTACTTTTGCAAGAGACCCTAAAGGTTAATCCCAAGTTCAGTTGGTGGTGAAGAAAGCGAATGAAATGTTGACATTCAGGTACAGAATATAAGAGCAGGGATGTGATGTTGCGGCACCAAAAGGCACTCGTGAGTCCACACTGAGAGTATTGTGTGCAGCTTCCCGCTCCTTATTTGTACTGGCATTGGAGAGGGTTCGGAGCAGATTCAGGAGAAAGACTCCAGGAAAGAGAGGGTCTCTGTATGAGGAACATCCGGCAGCTCCTGGGCTGTATTCCCTGGAGTTCAGGAGAATGACTCCAGGAATGAGAGGGTCGCTGTATGAGGAACATCCGGCAGCTCTTGGGCTGTATTCCCTGGAATTCAGGGGAATGAGGGGGCCTCTCAAAGAAACTTACTAAATCTTCAAACCCTGAACATATTAGATATGGAAATTTTATTCCCAATGGTATGCGATTCTAGCACAAGTGGCCACGACTTCCGGATTGAAAGACGTCCTTTTAGAACTGAGATGCGTTGAAATTACTTTATTCAAGAGGCAGTTAAATCTGTGGAATATGTTGCCAGGAGCGTCTGTGAAAGCAAAATTATTGGGTGCAGAGACAGATCGGCTCTTGATCAGCCCGGGCAATAATGGGTATCTGCAGTAGGGAGGGGAGTGGGGATGACTGGAAGAATTCCTTCGGCCCATAATTGAATGGCGGGGCAGACTCGATGGTTCTAATCGCCTAATTCTGCTACTATATCTTATGGTCTTATGCTGGAGTGGTCTCTCCACAGCTGCGCAAGAACGGAAGTCGAAAGTGAAGATCGGAAATAGACGGTACCGTCTGATCTGCCTACTCTGCCTAGTTACGTCCGTCCTCATCGTGATAGTGGTCGGTCTCTCGATCCATGGTGAGTGGAACCGGCTCCGTGTGGAGACAGACCGTAAATACAGAGAGTGGAATAAATTGTTATTGTAAAACACCACAGTGACACGGACACGCCGCTTACCGTAACACCGATTAAAAGATATCACCTCAACACGGACACATCCCGAACCGTGATAAAAACACGGCCTTTACCGTAACACAATCAAGACTCGCCCTGACACTGACACGCCATTCACTATAACATCAACAATGCTGTCACGATCACGACCTTCAACGAGACACAAGAACACTCCTGACCGCGACACTGACACGACCATCGCCGTGACACACACATGACAGACACAGTGACCGCAACGCACCCCTCACGGTAACATAGATATGCCTCTGACGGTATTACTGATCAACTCCTCTAGGCGACACCGAAACACACCTCACAGTGACAGCGACACGCTCTTCACCGTGACACTGAGATGACGTACACCGTGGCACCATGATGCTCCTCAACGTGATCCGCTCCGCTGCCCATCGTGACACAGACTCAGAAGTAATTGGAACAGCCCTTACCCAGACAGTATCACCCCTCAACCTAACTCCGATGCACCGCTCACTGACGCAATTACCTACATCTCACCCTGACAGAGGCAAAACCCTGAACGTGATACCGAGACCTGAATTCACAATGACACCGACGTAGTACTCTCCGTGATACCGTCGGACTGCTCAGCGTGACACTCTCACACACACCGTGACCATGACATGCCTCTCACTGTGAAACAGACATACACGTCTGTGAGAACAGCACACTCCTCACTCTGATATTCCCCTCGTCTGGACATCGAGATACACGTCATTGTGATCCGGCACACCTCTCGCCGGGGCACAGAAACTACTATCATCGTGACACCGACACGTCCCTCACAGCAACCGGATATGCCCCGCAGGATACTGACGCAGACCCCCCATGGTAACAACAACAAAACCTTCAACTGAACTTTGATAACCCCTCAGAGTGACACAGACACGCCAAACAAGGTGACGCCGACGCCTCTTACTGTGCCACCAGCACATCCTTCACTGTGACACGCCTCACCGTGACACTGACACAACACTCTCTGTGACCCGCTCGGTAGCGTGACGCTGACTCACGTGTCACTGTAAACGCTAAACGTCCTTCACCATCTCTCTCAGTATCACAGATTCGTCAATCTAAGGTCACCTCCGACCGAAACTCCCATGAGTTAAACTCATCCCTTTAATCCAAGCTTTCTTCGCTTAGCTGTAATCTGTCATTTCTTAAAGGAATTAACAACAATCTCCGTCACCAGTTGACGGAGATGGAAACGAAGTACAGATCTGTCAACAAAACCAAGGCTGAAATCTGTGAATTGCTGACAAGCAGAAGAGGTGAGACATCATCCCCCTCTTTCACCCGCTCCTCATCACAGGGCAGGCATGGAGAGATGAAGCGTCACTCTGTGATTGACATCGGGAGTGTGTGAAGTGATGGTATGGAGGGTGATTCACTCTGTCTTTGAGCCGGTGAGTATTAGATGGGTCTGCATGGAGGAAGTTTCACTCTATCACTGAACCCAGGACAGTGTGATTGAAAATTGTGGAGGTGGATTCACTTTGTGTCTGACCCTCGGAGTGTGGCACAGGCACAGAGTGAAGTTCCCTCCAAATCATCCATTACAGACTCTCCAGTCAGGCACAGAATGAGGCCACTTCTGCCCCTCCCCTGATACACTCACGGAGACAGACACAGAAGGATCCTTACGCTACACCATCCTATCACACACTCAGAGTGTCAGAAACAGAGCGATGCTCCCTCCACACGGTCCCATCAGAGACCCCCGAATCGAACACGAAGTGAAGCTCCCTCCGGGGTCAGAATCTGGGTGTTACTCCCGCCACACCGTTTCACCACACACTCCCGGGGTCAGACACAGAGTGAAACTCTCTCCACTCCGTTTCACCACACACTCCCGGGGTCAGACACAGAGTGACACTCCCTCCCCACCGTCCTATCGCACCCCCGGAACAAACACGAAGTGAAGGTACGGTGTGAAAGGAGTTTCACTCGGTGTCTGACCCCGGTCGTGTGTGGTGAAACGGCGTGGCGGGAGTAACACCCAGATTCTGACCCCGGAGGGAGCTTCACTTCGTGGTTGATCCGGGGTCTCTGATGGGACCGTGTGGAGGAAGCATCGCTCTGTTTCTGACACTCTGAGTGTGTGATAGGATGGTGTAGCGCGAGGATCCTTCTGTGTCTGCCTCCGTGAGCGTATCAGGGGAGGGGCAGAAGTGGCCTCATTCTGTGCCTGACTGGAGAGTCTGTGATGGATGATTTGGAGGGAACTTCACCCTGTGCCGGATCCTGTCAATCTGTGATGGGACGTTGTGGAGGGAACTTCATTCTGTGTTTTTCCCCGAGCGTGTGCGATAGGACAGTGTGCAGGGAGATTCACACTGTTTCTCAATGTTTCTTGTTCCTGATTTCCAGAGCAAACGTGTTCAAAGGACTGTGTCACAAATACAGACCGGCGTTATTACGTGTCCAAGTTTACGACATCTTTCTACAGAGCGATGCAAGAATGTTCAAACCGTAAATTCACGCTGGTCGAAGTCAATTCAAGGGATGAAGCGGTATGTGACACAGCACGGGAAGATCCCACAGTAACACAGGAATCATCACACACCCTCAGACACAGAGTGTATCTCCCTCCACACCGTCCCGTCACTCACTCCCTGGGTCAGACACAGAGTGAATCTCCCTCCACACCGTCCCATCACACACTGCCGGGGTCAGACAGAAAGGGAAACACCCTGCACACCGTCCCATCACACACTCCCGGGGTCAGAGACAGAGTGAATCTCCCTCCACACCGTCCCATCACTCACTCCCTGGGTCAGATACAGAGTGAATCTCCCTCCACACCGTCCCATCACACACTCCCTGGGTCAGACACAGAGTGAATTTCCCTCCACACCGTCCCATCACACACTCCCGGGGTTAGACACAGAGTGAATCTCCCTCCACACCATCCCACCACAATCTCCCGTAAACAGTTTTCGATTGTCGGCATTAATCGAAGGAATTTGTTTTTACAGAGTTTTGTTTTCCACTCTCTTGTCCGCCCGAACATTACTTACTGGGTTGGAAAATGCGCGAACGGGTGAGATTTGGACTGATCTGTGGGGTGGGAGATGGGGAATGACACTGTCCTGAGGGGAGAATATGGGATTAGTTTACGGACTGAAGTGGGTATGTGAGAAGATGGTGGGGTACTGGAATTTGTTGTCGGGAGAGGATGATACAAGTGGAATATTTTATGGATTGATACGTGTCTGTCACGGGACAGGGCAGTGAGATACTTTTGACGATTGTCAGTGGGCTCCGGAGATTATTTCCATGGGATTATTTTGGTGACTGACGCAGGGCTGTGGGGATTGGGAGGTGCAGTGGAATTAGTTCGGAGTCTGACACAGATCTGTGGGGAGCAGTAGGCAGAGTCGGATTAGTTTGGCGACAGGCCTTGCTCTGTGAGAGAGAGAGTTATGCAGCAGGATCAGTTTGGGGTCTGACACTGATCTGAGGGGAGAGAGTGGGACGACTGGATTAGTTTGGAGACCGATACGGGGATGTGGGTACAGAGTCGGTCAGTGGGTCCAGTCTGCCGACTGCACAGTTCTGTGGGAGCAGTGAGAGGCAATGAGATTAATCTGGAGACGGACATGAACTGTCGGGAGAGGGAGGAGCCTTGGAATGTATTTTGGCACTGACAGAGGGTTGCAGGATCAGATTGTGCCGATGGGATTAATTCCGGAACCGCGTACGTCTGTGGGATGTTGGGATACTGGGATTTGTTTGGGGACTGAAATAGATCTGATGGGATAAGTGTGTGTGTTCGATTCGCACTGGGACTGCCGCAGGTCTGTGGGGACCGCGGGACGAAGGGCCAGAAGCTGTGGGGGAGGTGGTGTAGTTGAGGCGACTGGACAGAGCAGTGTGGAGACATTGGGACACTGGAATTAATTTGGGAACGATACAAGGCTCAGGTGATTGCCCGGATTTAATGGGATTAGTTTGGCGACTGCTCGTGTTTCACCGGATCTGTTTTGTCTCAGTTCATATTTTTTAACCATTTATTGATAGGGATGATGCCACTGGTCTGCTGTACAATGTGTCCTCCGGAAGGTGCTCCTGCAGTGCATGCACATCGATTGGAGTGAGTGACAAGTGCCTTCATGATAAACACCATTTCATCTGCGAGAAGTCCGCCCCATGCTGGCCGGATATCCCTGCAAAGATCCAGCTTCTCTGTCAACAGCCCGGAGAGCCGACTTGAATCAAATTATTACCCTGTCTTCCCTTCCTTATCTCTCCTCCACTCTCACTCAGCCCATCAACTCAAAATTCTCCCTGCAGTCTCTGCCCCTACCTGTTACTCTATTCTCCTCTTTTCGCAACCCCATTCTCCGCACCACACGTGGACCAACCCCGATCTCCATTTATCCTCTTCTTTGTCGCCATTCCTCTCCCCAACCCACTCTTCCTCACTCCCACTAACACTCCCTACCGTCTCTCCTCATCTTACTTCTTCGATCTTTCTCCGGCCGCTATTTCAGCACCCCCTCTTCCACCCTCTTTATATTTCACTCCCTTCCCCCCTCTCTCCAGCACTCTCTCCTTCTCCACTCCGTTCCCTCTAACACCTGCGTCCCTCTGATCACACTCTTTCTATACACCCACTCTCACCTAAATCCTGTCCCGTCTGTGTCTCGATACCCCAGCTCTGGTTGAAAGTGTATGTGCATACCGTCTGTCTGTGGCCCTCTTGAGTTTATGCAACTCTGTAAGGTTACAGCTACGCTCCACGGAATAAAGACCCCTTCCTCTCTCCATCTCTGTTACTCGAGTCCCGGCAATATTGCTATAATCTCCCTGTATATTCTTTCCGGCTCAATGGCACTTTTTCCCAGAGCAGGGCGACCAAAACTGTGCGGGCTCAGTGACGTCCTGTCCCACGGCGACGTGACCTCCCGACACCTGTACTCAGTGTCCTGACCAGTGAAGACCAGCGGGCCAAGTGTCCTGTCCACTCGCATCGGATGTTTCCTACTGGAATCTCCATTTGATATATTATCTAAGACTTACATGGCCTAGAATTTCTCTTTTTGCCCCATTAGTGCGTCGCAAGAATGTAAAATTAATGTAAACTACAAATATTAATAAATACCGCAAAAATGTGGAGTTAGTTCTCGTGCTTTGAAAGATGTGATGGCGCAGTGGAAGAAGATGTCCCATTGCCTCTCTGTGTTTTGGAATTTCTCCCCGTTTAGGCAATAGTCCGCACATTTATTTCTCCAACCAATGAGCACGACCATGCACTTTCCAATATTGTCTTTCATTTGCCAATGTGTTGAACATTCTGCTATTCTGTCTGTCCTTCTCCATCCTGGTTTTTTACTGGTTAGTAGGTTGGTGGAGAAGATCAACAAAAATGAGCAATTTCACACTTATCTGGGTTGATCATCTGCCTTTCTTGCTTAGCTTTCCATCCTTCCAGTGTCCCGCTGTTAACTCTGACAGCCCCCCGCACTATCCACAACACCTCCAACCTTTGTGTCACCAGCAAACGTGCTAACCACTCCCTCCACTCCCTCATCCAGTTCATTTATAAAAATCACGAAGAGTAAGGGCCCCAGAAGAGATCCCCGAGACACTCAACAGGTGACCGACCTCCATGCAGAATATGACCCGTCTGAAAGCACGATGAGCCTTCTGGGGGCAATGTCCTCTTTAATCCTGTGACTCCTTACTTTCTCAGCAAGCCTTGCACGGGGTAACCTATCAAATGCCTTGCTGAAATCCATATACACTACATCTACTGCTCTTCCTTCAGAAATGTATTTAATCACATCCTCAAAAAATTTAATCAGGTTTGTAAGGCACGACCTGCCCTTTAAAACGCCACGCTGACTACTCCTCCAGTTTAATTTATAAATTGAATGAAGGCCAATATGTTTGGCGTCAGGAATGATCCGGCAAGTGCGGATTCGGCCAGGTTGTACCTGGCAAAGATGTACCTGCTAAGTTGGAGCCCAGGCGCTATTTCATAAGAATTGTGGGAGGTTTGGAAGGAGAGAGGAACTTCAGTGTAGAGGATTGGGGACCACACTCTGTGGATGGGGAAGAGTGCCGGGTAACCAAGGGCTGGAGCAGATAAGAGTTGTGACTGGGTTTGACGTTTCGGAGATTCCTGATTAATTTCTGGATGCTCCATTAAAGAAATTGTGTGTGTCTTTGGGGAGGATACAGTGGGGATTCACAAGGATGGTGCCCGGTATAGAGAGCAATATCTATAGGCAGAGGGCAGAATTTCGGTTTCTTTTCTCTGGAGCGGCGAAGGCGAAGAGGGCAACTGGCAGAGGGTTATCTCACTAGAACAGACACAGATGGACCAGAGAGCGGGTGTTATTACCCCCAGGATAAAAATGTCTAATACAGGAGGGCATGCATTGAGGTGAGAGGGCTAAGTTCAAAGGAAATGAGGTCGGCAAGTTTTTTATTCACACAGAGACTGGTGGGTGATTGTAGTATGCTACCAGAGACAGTGGTGAGGGCGTTTCGCTGGTTCTTTGACAGTCACGTGGATTTGGAGGGAATTGATAGAGATGGACGTGTATCGGCAGAAGGGATTTAGATTAATTGGTATATCACAACATTGCGGGCCGAAGTGTCTCCTCTGTTCGGTGATTGGCGTTCACTGCTCTACAGGAGGTTCAGGGAGAGTTTTGAAATGGGATGGGAAAGGCAGGGGGCGGGATAGATGAAGGAATATGACGCTGCATTGAGAAACTCAGGGAACAACCTCTCGACATAGGCAGTGAACCAGCCACACAGCCCTCACTACTACACAGACACATCCCTCACCGTGACACCGACACACCCCTCACCGTGACACAGATACACCCCTCACCATCACAGCGACACAGCCCTCACTACTACACAGACACACCCTTCACCGTGACACCGACACACCCCTCACCGTGACACAGATACACCCCTCACCATCACAGCGACACAGCCTTCACCACTACACAGACACCACCCTCACCGTGACACCGACACAGCCCTCAACGTGACACGGACACCTCCCACACCGTCACACCGACACAACACTCAACTGGAGATGAACGCCCCCTCATCGTGACACAGACACACCCCTCACCGTGACACCGACACATCCCTCAGCGTGACACCGACACCTCGCTCACCGTCACACCGACACAGCCCTCAACTGGACATGAACGCGCCCCTCATCGTGACACAGACACCTCCCTCACCGTCACACCGACACAGCCCTCAACTGGACATGAACGCGCCCCTCACCGTGACACCGGCGCACCGACTCGCCTTGTAGCATAACATGAACACACCGCCCAACGATACCGACATACTGTCACGCACTTCACCTCAGCGGGGACACAGTCCCCCCGTATGCATAATCCTCTCCCACTCCAAAGAGTCCTCCCAAACTTCGTCTACCTTCGCTCTCCTGCAATACTCCCTCTCTCCGTCACAAACTCTCTCCTTTACTCCACTCCCGTCCCCGTCACCGTCCCTCCCTTACAAGCTGGCCTGTCTTCGTGACACACTCCCTCTCTGCACACTCTCCGTTATCTCCTGTCTTCCCACCGCCACAACCAGACTCGGTGCCCCGCTGGATCCCGTAAAGGTGCAGTGAGATTAGTCTAGATAATGATGCGGCGTCGTGGAGAGTGATCGGTGTAGTGGGAATAGTTTGGATACTGACGTGCGGCTGCGTGGAGATCGCGGTATGTTGAGATTAGATTAGAGATTGACACGGGCCGTGGAGAGAGTGCAGCAGTGGGAATATTTCCAGAAAACTGTTTTGCTTCTGTTGAGATTTCCTAACCCCTTTTGATAGGAAGGTGGCCTCTCATGTCGTCAACAAAACGTCCAGGAAGAGTTCGTCTTGCGATCGTGATAAACACTGTTTCATCTACGAGACGAAGGAAGCGGTGTTACCCTTGACGGTACTGGCTGAATCTACACCCCTCTGCCGTCTCTGACCACCCTTGGGCGTCGTAGACTCCACACCAGGCGGTGATGCGACTGAACAGAGCGCGTCCCAGCGGACATCCATAGACATTTACTCGTGTTCAATGAGAGACCAAATCGTCACAAACTCCTGACATCACAATAACTTCTGTGGCCCGGGAGTTATGGATGGTGTCAACCCAAGTGCAGAGTCAGGTCTGGAATTAACTCAGACTCAGACTAAAATAAACGCCGGAAGTAACTACATCGGAAGTGTCAATCACAACACACAGTGCTAGAAATGGATCTCCTACGGTTGAGCACTGAGTGCTCAGCACAATCCATTTAACTACAGACATTCCAGGAAGGATTGTGAGAGGCAGAAACTGTCAGTCCGAGTCTTAAAGTGAAAGTGACAGGGAAGCACACTCCAAATGAGGCCTCAGCAGAGCCTTAAAATTAAATCCTTGCCCGGGAGATGAATGTGAACCTTTTATTAGCCTTCCTTACCACCGAGTCCTTGAACAGTCCAGCCTGGTGGTAGCAAAGGTTTTAGTGCCCTACCAGGTACACATTCGGAACCCGATGCCCTGCGAGGGTTCACCCACCAGAAGAATGATTCTTACAACGGCCTAGAAAATAGAGTTTGCAGAAGAGAAGGGAGCGAGCAGAGCTTAACATGGTGCCCATCTCTAACGTCTTTTTCAAATGCAACGTGACTTTCCAACGCGTGTACTTACTCAACTGCAAACCCTTTCGTCTCCGTCATCTCCAACCTCCCCGACATCAGAACCGGTCCTCTCCACTAAAATCCTACTCGCCTCCATGACTCCCTCCCTCTTGTGCACCGCTACACATGTCAGTTGTTCCAGCTTCTCCTCCTCATCCCCTCCCCCGTCTCTGTCAGTTCCTCCTTCTTCCCCACTCTCGGTTCCAGTCACTCTGTCCCTTCCAATAACCCTTGCCCATCTCCATGACCCCCTCGCTCTTCTACACACCGCCAGACTCTGTCACCACCAGCAGTGCCAGCACTCTACCCTGTCTCCGTCAGCCCCTTACTCCCCTACGACTCCCCTCGTCGTCAACCCCTTGTTCCCCGATGATCAACCTCGCCACAGTCAGACAAAACATTCTCTACGTCACCACACTCCCCCCATTGTCGTCATAGCTTCCCTTCTTGGCACCTCGACTCCATTACTGCTTTGTCCCCTACACCTCACGCCGTCTTTGTCATCTCCCACTTTCCCAACCCCTCTACCCTTCTCTTTGAAACGCTGCGTCCCTGCAACCTTCCACGTTTCCGTCATCCCGCTCCCTTTCGGTGTTAATGTGGAATTGTGGGGAAGAGGGAGTCGTGACTTCTGGTATTACATCACCACACCACAACATCCTCCACCCGATGTTGATTTCCCCTACCTTCATTTCCATCACCGCAATCTTCTCTTACACACCACGACTCCATCAACCCTCCGTCTCCCGCACTCCTTGCTCTCTCCGTCATATCCTCCTTCCCCATCTCCTCTCCACGACTCCCTGACCCGCTCCGTCCCCTCCACCTTTCAAGGTTCAATCAACACTCTCGATCCTCTACCCCCCGCCCCCGTTCATCTGGAATTCTGGGAACGAAAGGGGAGATGTGACGTCTGGAGTTACCATCCCAACCCCCTCCTCCGGATGTCGATCTCTCGGTTCTGTTCCTGTTTCCTGCTCTCTGTGGACAGGCCGGTCTCGTGGTTCCACACCACTTTCTCCCAGTGTCCACTATCTCAACACCACGTCCCTATTCCCTGCAACCTCCGTTCTTCACTGCTCACCATCTGAACACAAAGACACGCACAGTCTCCGAGACAGACACACAATGAAGGACTACTAGAACGGTGGAGTGCTAGGGGTGGGGAGAGGAAAACAGCTTCTGATCCCCGGAGTGTGTGAAGGGACCGGGGGAGGGAACAGCAATCTGTGCCTGACCCCGTGTCTGATTGATAGGACGGCGTGGGGTGAATTTCATTCATTGTTTGAATTTCTGTATCTGTGTAATGAACTGGAGCAGAAGGTGTTTACCTGGGAGTAAACGTGTGGGCAATCGCAGCGGACACTGTTCGAGTTAGAGGGCTGATCCAGTTTGATGCTGTAAGGAGGAGAGTCTCGGATGACAGAAGGCGCAAAACTTTTGGTAGATTTGTTATCGGTTTATAGATTGATTTTATAATTACAGTTAGAAAGAGCTGTAAGCATTCCTGCAGGAGAGTTGGCTGCTTGCCTTAAGGGCTGTGGGAGGGTATGGACACCTCCAGAGTCCCCGACAACTTCACCTGTCAGAAGGTCATCCAGCTTCACCGTCTATCACTCTTCGTTACAGAGTTCGAACTAGAACTGGATGATCTCGGGATCATTCGGGAAGCTGAGCGGGTTATAGGGAAGATGTATAGAGATGTATTTACACTCAAGGTGTAGCGTACAGGAATCTGGGTGACAGACAGGAAAGTGAAAGGGGTTGAACAGCCAGAAGCAGTGGAGGGACCCCTTGTGACCAACCCGCACAATAACAGGTAGACGACTTCCGATTCTTCTGGATGGGTGGAGAGAGGTGCAAATGACCAAGCAGGGGAACGTCTCTCCGGTCAGGTCTCTGGCACTGACTATGGTTCTGTGGCTCAGCAGGGAGGCGGGTGAAATCTGACGAGCTGTATCGATCGGGTTGTCTTCATTCGAGGAACGGAAAAGAGGTACTGTGGACGAAAACCAGATTCCTCGATGTTATGCGGTCCCCAAAATACAAGGTTGTTGCTGGAATTGGGGAGCATGCCTCATGAGGTTGAATGAACTCGATCTTTTCTCCTTGGAGCGACGGAGGATGAGCGGTGAACAGACAAATGTGAACAAGATAATGAGAGACATTTATCGTGTGGACAGTCAGACCCCTTTCGCCAAGGCTGAAATGGCTAGCACAGAAGCGCATTGGTTTATGGTGCTTGGAAGTATTGCAGAGGAGCTGTAAGGGTCAGTTTTTTTACGTAGAGTGGTGAGTGCGTGGAATGGGCTGCCGGCGGCGGAGGTGGAGGCGGATACGATAGGGAGTTTTGAGAGACTCCAGGCTGGCTGCATGGAGCTTGTAAAAATAGAGGTCTATGGGTAAACCCTAGGTCGTTCTAAGTTAGGGACATGTTCGGCACCGATTTGTGGGCCTGAGGGCCGGTATTGTGCTGTAGATTTTTCTAGGTTTCTATGTTGCCTATGTTATAGCTACCAGTAAATAGGAACGAAGAGAGACTCGTTTCTGCATGTGTGGCCAAAATTAAAAAGAACTTTCAGTTTAACATGAGGGTTGGAATGAGAACTTCAGACATGTGTATCACTAGATTCTCTTCCACTGAAGGTGCGAACTCTGCAGACGGAACAGTTTCATTTCATTTCAATTAATTTCAATTGAAATTTCATTGTAATTTCAACACAGAGAACTGCCCATGAATACAGCCAGGATCTGCTGTTAATTGCAATGCCAACAGTCCCACATGGCACAAAGCACACACAATATGTATAAAATGGAAAGATAGCAAGCATATGTAGGATATCAATAAAACACATTCAAGTATTAAGTGCACACACACACACTCACGCAAACACACACTCACGCACACACACACACACACACACACACACACACACACACACACACACACACACACACACACACACACACATTTATGCATCTTGAAGCTCCTGGGCACATCGAATACACGGTAATTTACATTGTTCAGAAAGAGATTGTCTTCTGCCGAGCGAACACTGGGGGGGGGGGGCAGCACAGACTCCTGTCTAGAGACAGCGCCTCGCCGCCTCCATCTTGCGCAGCTCCTTCATTTAGTCTCCCATGAGCAACCCTCTCACTTCACACCCGAACTTCATTGGAACTAATATACCACCGTTAAGGTTTGCCATTAAAATGGGAGAGTGGTGAAACATAATAAAGTTGCAGGGACATGTAAACAAGAACGCCATTGCAGATAGCTGAGTGGTTGTTGGGACAGATGTTGTTAAGCCCTCCGACAAAGTCAAGAAGCAAAGCGTTAGGCTTGCTGAGACTAATTTTCTGAGCTGCGTACGTTTCAATGCAGGAGGTACTGTACTAAAGGCCGATGAGCTCAGGGCAGGGGTCAACGGCTGGAATTATGACACTGTGCACATTAGTGAGACGCCGTTGCAAAGCGAGCAGGAGCGTCAGCTCAACATTCCCGGTTTCGGTTGTATTAGTCGTGAAGAAGCGGGAGTATTGAAAGTTGAGCCGAGGTGTTATTGGTCTCAAGAGATTCATTGACAAACTCGGGGGGGGGGGGGGGTTATGTGCCTTATTGACAGGGACGTTAATGTACAGAGAATACAGGGAGATGGTTGTTGTGCAGTCAGACGTGATTTAGCTCAATTGGCATATCACATCATTGTGGGCCGAAGGGTCCGTTCTGTTCAGTGATTTACGTTCACTGCTCTGCAAGAGGGACAAAAAGACAGATCTAAACTCATCGAGTGGGCAGATAAGGGGATGGGGTAGATCAAGGACTTTGATGATAGATTGAGAAACACAGAGAACAACCACATCACAGACAGCAGAGGCAGTGAGCGAGTCACACAGCTGTCACTGTGACACCTACACACCCCTCACCATGACATGGACACAACCCCGACCGGGCACTAAGTGAACATATACCGTGACACCCACACGCATCCTGCTGTGACACTCTGCGGAACAGCGTTGGAACTGGAACTGGATGAACTCGGGATCATTCGGGAAGCTGCCGGTGTGATAGGGAGGGCATACAGAAAGGCATTTACACCCCCCGTGTAGGGTAAAGGAAACTGGGTGACGCACAGGGACGGGTTAAACAGACAGAACCAGTGCAGAGACCCCTTGAGTCCAAACTGCTGAATATTAGGTAGATCAGTTTGAACGCCTCTGGATGGATGCAAATGACCAAGCAGGGGAAAGTCTCACCGGTCAGATCTCCAGCACTGACTTTGGTTCTGTGGCTCAGCAGGCAGGCAGTTGAAATCTGACGAGCTGTATCGTTGAAATTGTCTTTGTTAGGGGAACTGAAAAGCGGTACTGTGGACGATACCGAGATTCCTCGATGGTATGCGGTCGTTACCGTCACCACTTCTATATAGGTAGAAAAAAGGGAGCCGGAGTGCAGGTGTGGACAAAATTAGAAAAAAAAAATACATTCAGTTTAAAGTGTGGCTAAAGAGTTATGGTTGGAGCGTACATAATATGTATAACATATCAAGTTAGCAAGCATATGCAGGATATCAGTCAATACATTAACGCATTATGAACACACACACACACACACACACACACACACACACACACACACACACACACACACACACACACACACACACACACACACACACACACACACACACACAAATATTTATGCTGCCTGAGGCCCCCTGGGCATTTTGAATGCCACGGTAATCTACAATTGTTCAGAGCAGAGTGTGTATTCTGCCGAGCAAACACTGGGGGGCAGCACAGACTCCTGCCTGGAGGCCGCCTTTTCCTTGCTCAGCTCCTTCATTTCCTCTCCCATGAGCAACCGTCTGAATTTGCACCTGGACTGGAATCGACCTAACATCCCAGCGGTAGGGTTTGCAATTAAAAGGGGATAGTTGTAGTATACACTAGAGTTGCAGGGGCATGTAAACAAGAACACCATTACAGATAGTTGACAGATGTTGCTAAGATTTCTGAAAAAGCCAAGAATCAAAAGATTGATCCTGCTGAGACTCATGTTCTGAGCTGCGTACGTTTCAATGCAGGAAGTATTGTTTGAAGAGCAGATGCGCTCAGGTCGTGGGTCAACCCGTCTAAGCCTAACCCGACAGATATTAGTGAGACCAGATTGCAAGTGGGACAGTACCGTTTGCATAAGCTATGAACCAGACACACAACCCTCACTGTGACACGAAGATGTTCTTCAATGGGACACTGAAAGTGTTTCTGTGTCACTGCCACAACCCACATCTGACATGAACACACCCCTCATCGGGACACTGACACAGACAGGCTCTGCACCACAGCAGGATTTGACCACTCAACGATACCAACACAGAGTCACGCCCTTCACAGTAACTCGAATACGGTCCTCCCCGAATGCATAACAACCTCCCTCTCCAAAACCACACCCCAACTCCGTCGCCCTCCTCCTATACGACTCCCAGTCACCGGCACACAGATTGCATTACACCACTCCCGTCTCCGTCACACATCCCTCGCCTACAAGCAACCCCGTTTCGTGACCCACGTCCTCTCCTGCACGACACACACGAAGTGTTGGTGGAACACAACAGGCCAGGCAGCGTCTGTAAGGAGAAGGACTGTCAACGTTTCGGGCCGAGATCCTTCGTCAGGACTAACTGAAAGGAAAGATAGGAAGAGATTTGTAGGTAGTGGGGGGGATGGAGAAATGCGAAATGATAGGAGAAGACCAGAGGGGGTGGGAAGTAGCTGAGAGCTGGAAAGGTGATTGGCAAAAGTGATACAGAGCTGGAGAAGGGAAAGGATCATGGGACGGGAAGCCTAGGGAGAAAGAAAGAGGGAGGGGAGCATCAGAGGAAGATGGAGAACAGGCAACGTTTTGGGCAGAGAGGGAGAGAAAAAAAGAAACAACTAAATATGTCAGGGATGGGGTAAGAATGGGAGGACGGGGTATTAACGGAAGTTAGAGAATTCAATGTACATGCCATCAGTTTGGAGGCTACCCAGCCGGTGTGTACCGGCTTCCAAAGTGATGGCATGAAGATTGACTTCTCTAACTTCCGCTAATGCCCCTCCCCTTCTTGCCCCATCCTTGATACATTTAGTTTGTTTTCTGTCTCTCTGTATTTCACCTCAGCCCGTTGCACCGGATATTGATCGCCAGGATCTGAATCTCTCCACAACTCTGCATGCATAGGCCGGTCACGTGATTCCGCACCACTGGCATTAGTCTTTGCAAACTCACCACCCTTTCCCTGGCCTCCTCTCTCCTCCCCTTCCTTCCTCTAACGGCAGCATACAGTCCGCTCACACACACACACAGACACCATCTCTGAGAGACATACACGATTCAAAACTACTGGAAAGCCGAAAGGCTGGGTATTGGTGAGTGGGGAGAACGGAGGAGGGAGTGGGTTACGTACTTTTGCGGACTCCGGTAGGGTGTGCTGCGATGGTGCGGGAGGTACCTCACATGTCCGACCCCAGGAGTGTGATGGGATAATATTTATGGAGCTTCGCTGGTTATCAGACCCAGGAACTGTGCGTTTGGACGGTGTGGACGGAGCCTCACTCTGTGTGTGACCCTGGAGTGCGTGTTGAAACAATATGGAGGGAGTTGCACTCTGTGTATGAACCCCGGGGAGAGTAATGGATCTTTGCGGAGGGAGCGTTACTCAGTGTATGTTTCCAGGAGTGTGCGATGGGATTGTATGGAGGGACTCCCGCTCTGTCTGTGACTCCTGGCCAAGGGTCAGTGGATTTCGGCGTTAAAAAAAGACTCCAAACAAAGACAAGGAGCAGGAAAATGGTGCCTAACACGTTCTGCTCCAACGCCTGAATGTGAACACCCTTTCTGTGGCCCCACTCTCCTCCCCTTCCTTCCTCTTTTCACAGCACACCATTCCTTTTCTATTATTCTTTTTTATAATATGTTTTACTAAAGGAAAAGCACAATATAGAATACATAAGGGATTACAATTACTTTCATTTTGCTTTTATATCTTAACCCTAAACAAACCTCCTCTCACCCGCCTCCCTGAACATACAATGGCAGCTAATGTATTTACAGCACAACACTTCACAAATACGAGTACGGACATTTCACAGCCACACCCCCACACTACTTCAAGCCGAAGTCCCACACACATCTACAACATCTCAGACGACGATCCAGACTGCTCTTATACTGCAATTCAACAAACACCCTGTCAGTCAATCCATATGCGTTTTAAAAGGGAAACAATTACCCGTACAATGAAATGCCCTCAAGTAGTAGGTAATACCTTATGACTCTCAAAATATGACAAGAAGGGCCCCCATTTCGAATAAAACTTTCTCACAGACTCCCTCAGAGTGAATATAATCTTTTCTAATTTCAGAATAAAACATTACGCCCTCTAACCAAGCAGCAGCAGATGGAGGAGTGGCAGATTTCCAGACCAGCAAGATTCTCCTACGGGCTAAAAGCGATGTAAGGGGAATGATATCCGACTGCTTTGCATTTAAACCCAAAACATCACCTGCCACATCAAATACAGCTATAAGCGGGTAAGGTCTGAGTGTCACCCCCAAACCCTCACTGATAATTTTAAAAATCAGTGCCCATTTACCATCAAGCCGTTCCCAAGACCGAGATGCATGAACTAAACCAGCCGGAGAGAACACAGAATATTACAGCACATTACAGGGTCTTAGGCCCAGAATATTGTGCCGACCCTCACGCCCACCCTCCCATATATCCCTACACATTAAATTCTTCCATGTTCCTGTCTAGTATCTGCCTCTACAATTGACTCAGGCAGTGCATTCAAAGCATCAACCACTCTCTGTGTGAAAAAAAACCTTCCTCTCATATCTACCTTGAACTTCCCATCCCTTACCTTAAAACCATGTCCTCTTGTGCTGAGCAGAGTTGTCCTGGGGGAAGTGGCGTTGACTGTCCACTCTGTCTATTCCTCTAAATATCTTGTATACCGCTAACATGTCTCCTCTCATCCTCCTTCTCTCCAAAGAGTAAAGCCATAGCTCCCTTAATCGCTGATCATAATCCATACACTCTAAAGCAGGCAGCATCCTGGTAAATCTCCTCTGTACCCTTCCCAATCCTTCCACATCCTTTCTATAGACAGGCGACCAGAACTGGACACACCTACTCCAAGTGTGGCCTAACCAGAGTTTTATATAGCTGCATCATTACATCTTGTCTCTTAAACTCTGCCCCTCGAATTATGAAAGCTAACACTCCATAAGCTTTCTTAACCACCCTATCTACCTGTGAGGCAACTTTCAGGGATATGTGGTCATGTACACACTGATCCCTCTGCTCATTCACACTGCCAAGTATCCTGCCATTTACTTTGTACCCTTGCCTTGGAGATTGTCCTTCCAATGTGTACCACCTCACACCTGTTACAGCCAGCGTCTGTCCCAGGGTATTTGTCAGCACGCCTGGCTTTACTTAAATGTACCGTGTAAAACTTTAAATTGTATGAGTCCGAGTCTAGCACATGATGACAAGGAATGAACCCTATTCTGTGTTTTTGGCCAATATTGCTCAGCCAGATCCACACCAAGGTCATCCTCCCAGCTAGTCGTAGTTTTGTGCAGATCTTGAACTTCCAAAGACATCAGCCCTTTAGTATTAAAGCTAAGAGTGAGTTTGTCCCACAAAATAGCAGGTGGTAGATCAGGAAAAGAGGGAGATTTTTCCTTGACAAAGTGAAGAATCTGCAGGTTTTGAGAACAATGTTTATGTGGAAGGCCATATTTACTGCACAGGTGATCAAAACTATTAAATATATTATCAGTGCACAAATCCTTAATGCGCATAAGACCGCTCAAACCCCATTGTCTAAAAACTGAACCGAGTGTGGAGGGAAGAAAAAGATGGTTTCTATGAACGGTACCCAAAACTGCAGCTGATGTGAACGCATAGTAGCAGCGAAATTGATTAAGAATTTTGAGGGTGGAGAGCACGACAGGGTCAGATGTGAATTGAGAGGATTTCAATAGCAATGTTCTATGACCCCTCTCCTCACACCTTGAAATAATGTAGTTTCCTTAAGTGCAACAGAAGGAGGCTCAACTACAACAGCAAAAAATGATTCTATGATTCTAAATTGGGTGAGTGAGCAGTTCGACGTCCTGGTCCATATATGTTTCAATAAAATCGATATGTATGTGAAGGTGGTTCTGCAGTGTGAGGTCAGGGAGTTAGCTCTTAAATAAAAGGACCCGTCCCAGTGTGTCCAGACATAGGAAGACCATACCTTTTTGCAGGTGGCTCAAGCTACGGTGCAGTAGGGAGGGCTTCAAAATTAATTGCGTTTATTCCAAGGAACGTGGGATGTCTACAGAAGAGATGGAAGATGGTTTACACATAAACTGGAGGGGAACAGATATCGTAGCGGGAAGGTCTGTCAGGAATGTGCATGAGAGTCTTTGGCAGAGTGTTTGAAATCGATTTGAGGAGGATGGGATTCAGAGAGCAGAAAGCGGAGTCGATCTGTTAACAGATATTGTTAAGACCTCAGAAAAAGTCAGGAATCAAAAAGTTGTGCATCATGCGACTGGTGCCCTGAGCTCCGTATATTTCAATGCAGGAAGCTTCTTAGAAATGCAGTTGAGCTGAAGGCATAAATCGACACAGTGAATACGATATTGTAGCCATTATTGAGAATTGGGTGTAGGAGGAATAAGCAGAACAGCACGATATTCCGGGTTTCCCTAATTTTAGACGAGAGTAAACGGAAGGAATAGCAGGAGGAGGGGTGACATTACAGGGCCGAGAAAATGTCCCCACAGAGCACAGTCAGAACAGACAACTTGCCCAATTGAGGCTTTATGGGTGGAAACAGAGAAACATAGAAAAGCTGCAACACCGCACAGGCCCTTCGGCCCACAAGTAGTGCAGAACATGACGCTACCTGAGAGAATACTAGACCTACACATAGCCCTCTATTTTGCTAAGCTCCATGTACCTATCCAAAATTATCTTAAAATACCCTTTTGTATACGCCTCCACCACCGTTACCGGCAGCCCATTCCGCGCACTCACCACTCTCTGAGTGAAACACTTACCCCTGACATCTCCTCCGTACCTACTCCGCAGCACCTTAAACCTGTGTCCTCTTGTGGCAACCATTTCAGCCCTGGGAAAAAGCCCTTGACCATCCACAAGTTCAATGCCTCTCATCATCTTATACTCCCCTATCAAGTCACCTTTTATCCCCCTTCGCTCCAAAGAAAAAAGTCTGATTTATCTCAACCTGTTTTCAAAAAGCATACTCCCCGATCCGGGCAATTTCCTCGTGAATCTCCTCGGTACTATTTCAATTTTTTTTTTGATTTTTTTTTATTGAAATTCACCATCAACCATACATTTCCATAAGTTGTATCTCAGATATTGTACATAGAAACTATATAGTCATATATGCCACAAATCTCTACATGATATTTATCTAAGGTACACACTTATAGAACAGAGAGGCAAGAAAGAACAAGCGGAAGGAGAAAACGATCTTCAAGTAGGGAGTGATCTTCTTCTTTACAACTTATTCATTGTTTTGTGAGAATACAATCAGGCCTATGAAGTGATATGTTTTTAAAATATTTTGCCCAGTATGAATCAAATTGTTCCAATTTATGAGTAACAAATGCTGTTTTCATCTGCATTCTGTAAATGTCCATGATACAGTCCATCCATTCGTTTAAGGCTAGACTCTCCTCTGACAAGCATTTCCTAGTAAGGATTTTTTTTTAACCAGCCACCAGCTGTATGTTCATTAAATATTTCTCTCTTTTCAGCCATTCTTGAGGTACGCACTGGTGAGGCGACCAGCACTGAGCACCATTCTCCAAGTGGAGTCTGACCAGGGTCCGAAGTAGCTGCAACATTACCTCTCGGCTACTAAATTCAATTTCGCGGTTTATGAAGGCCACTACGCCGTATGTCCTGTTAACTACAGAGTCAATCTGTGCAGTTGCTCTGAGCGTCCTATACACTCGGCCCACAAGATCCCTCTGATCCTCAACACCGCCAAGTCTTACTACTAATATTATATTCTGCCATAACATTTGACCTACCAAAACGAACCACTTCACTTTAATCTGGGTTGAACTCCACCTGCTATTTCTCAGCCCGGTTTTACATTCTATCAATCTCCCACTGAATCTTATAACTGCCCACCACTCTATTCACAACACTTCCAACCTTTGTGTCATCAGCAATCTTTATAACCCATCCCTTCACTTCCTCACCCAGGTCATTTATAAAAAAAGCAGGAAGAGTGAAGATCCCAGAACAGATCCCTGAGGCACACCGCTGATCTCCGACCTCCATGCAGAATATGACCCGTCTACAGCCACGATGGAAAACCACTTCTAAGAGCAAGCCAGTTCCGGATCCACAAAGTAAGTTCCCTTGGATCCCATGCCTCCTTACTTTGTCAATAAGCGTTGCATGGGGTACTTAATCAAATGCCTTGGTGAAATCCGAATAACCTGCTCCGAGTGCTCTTCCTTCATGAATGGAAGTGAGCAAATGAGGAATAAGAAATGTATTGCGATGATATTGGAGTTAAATTGTTGACCAGCGAATACTCTGCTCGATTCGGAGGAACAGATCGGTAGAGAGATTGCAGACTGTTTGAATCACAGAACCATAGAACATTACAGCAGAGAAACAGGCATTTAGGCACTTCCTGGCTGTGCTGAAACATTTTTCTGCTTCGTCCCACTGACCTGCACCTGGTCCATATCCCTCCATAAACCTCTCATCCATGTACCTGTACAAGTTTTTCTTCATTTTTAAAAATGAGCCCACATTTACCACTTCATCTGGCAACTCATTCCACAATTCCACCACTCTCTCTGTGAAGACCCCCACCCCCCAATTTTGCCGTTAAACATTTCCCTTTTACGCATGTCCTCTGGCTTTTTCTCTCACCTAGCCTAAGTGGAAAAAGCCTGCTTGCATTCATTATATCTGTACGCATCATAATTTTATATACCTTTATCAAATCATCCCTCATTCTTCTACGCTCCAGGGAATAAAGTCCTAACCTATTCAACCTTTCTCTGTAATTCAGTTTCTCAAGTCCTGGCAACATCCTTGTAATCCTTCTCTGCACTCTTTCAACCTTATTAATAACCTTCCTGTAATTCGGTGACGAACACTGCACACAATACTCCAAATTCGGCCTCACCAATGCGTTATGTAAACTCCTCATAGCATTCCAACTCTTATACTCAGTTCTTTGATTTATAAAGGCCGATATACCAAAAGCTCTCTTTACGACCCTGTCTACCTGTGAAAGTCACTTTTACGGTGTTTTGTATACTGTGTTCCCGAATCCCTCTGTTGTACTGCACTCCTCATTGCCCTACCATTTACATTGTATGTTCTACGTTGATTTGTCCTCCCAAAGTGCAATACCTCACACATGTCTGCATTAAACTCCATCTGCCATTTTTCAGCCCATTTTTCCGTCTGGTCGAAATCCCTCTGGAAGCGTTGGAAACCTTCCTCACTGTCCACTGCATCTCCAATCTTTGTATCATCAGCAAATGTGCTGACCTAATTTGCCAAATTATCTTCCAGATCCATGATATAGATGACGAACAACAATTGACCCAGCTCTGATCCCTTTGACACACTACAAGTCACAGACATCCACTCAGAGAAGCAGTACTCCACTACCACTCTCCGGCTTGACCCTCCGAGTCAAAGACTAACCGAATTTACTACTTCATTATGTATACCTAGCGACTGAATCTTCCAACATAGCTCCCATAGAGCACATTGTCATAGGCTTTAATGAAGTCCATGTAGACAACATCCACTGCCTTCCCTTCATGCACTTTCCTGGTAACCTCCTCCGAAAACTGTAATAGGTTTGTTAAATATGACCTAGCACAATCAAAGCCATTTTGACTCTCCCTAATAAGTCCATGTCTATCCAAATACTTGTAGGTCCAATCCCGTAGTTCTCCTCCATATAATTTACCTTCTACAAACGTCAGACATACCGGCTAGTGCTTTCCCGGATTACTTTTAGGGCGTTCTTTAAACAACGGCTCCTGTTCCCCCTTCTTGATGGTTGAGGGGTTATAGACGCTGGTGTTCTGGGTTCTGCTGGTTCAGGGGTCATAATGTTCCTGATGGTATGAGTCCTGAGGCTCCTGGGACCCTTCCTGGTGGTTGAGGGGTATTAACTTTTCCAGGACCTGCGGTGTTAGTCCAAAGGTTCCTGTACGTGCGTTTGAGTAGTTGAGGGGTAATAACTCCGTGAACCTGTTGGTATGGGCGCCAAGGCTCCTGTACCTCCTTCCATATGGTTGAGGGGTGGTAGTGGTTCCTGTACCTGCTGGTGTGGGCCGTGAGGCTCTCGTACCCTCTTCCTGATGGCTGAGGGAAAATAACAGTTCCTGAACTTGGGGTGTGTGTCTTCAGGCCAGATATCTACAGTGAGCGATCCTGTGAAAAATGGATGGTTCCATTCTTCAGTGAGGGTACCCGTGACTATTTATATCAGCGACGACATGATGTCTCTCTGTGGGTTCAGAATTTCTCTGTCAGCAAAACTCAGATCGTCACTCACTGTTCTCTGGTTCACATTTACAGAATAAACGTGTTAAAAGGGATGGATCAACAGGAAAGGCGCTTGTTATCTCATTAAACCTCACGATGAGACGAAGAAAGTATGTTCAAACAATGGTTCAAAGCTGCTGGAAATAAGCTCAATCGAGGAGGAAATTTGTGCGAGAACATGTGAGGATGACTCCACAGTGTCCGGAGCCTGACAAAGTGAGGCTTCTAACACACCGTCCCATTACACACTCCCGGGGTCAGACACAGGTTGAGTCTTCCTCCACACCGTCCCATCAGACACTCCCGGGGTCAGACACAGAGTGAATCTCCCTCCACACCGTCCCATCAGACACTCCCGGTGTCAGACACAGAGTGAATCTCCCTCCACACGGTCCCATCACACACAGCCGGGGTCAGACACAGAGTGACTCTCCCTCCTCACCGTCCCATCACACACTCCCGGGGTCAGACACAGAGTAAATCTCCCTTCCCACCGTCCCATGACACAAGTACGGGACCAGACACAGTGAGAAGTTCCCTCCCCTCCGTCCCAACACAGCATTCAGTGGCCAGACACAGAGAAAAGCTCTCTCTGCACCGTCCCATCGCAGAACCTTGGGGTCAGACAAAAAATGAAGCTCCCCCCACTCTGTCACTGCATCCACTCCCGGGGTCTGACACAGAGTGAAGCTTCCTCCACACCCTCCAATCACATACTCCCGGGATGATACACAGAGTGAATATCCCTCCATACCGTCTCATCACACATTCCCGGGATCGCACAGAGAGAGAAGATCGATCCACACCATCCCAGCAAACACATCTGGCATCAGATGCACTTCCTACCCACCGTCCCATCACACGCTCCTGGGGTCAGACACAGAGTGAACCTTCCTCATCACTGTCCAATCACACCCTCCGGGGGTCAGTCATGTGGTGAATCTCCCTCCAGAGCGTCCCATTACCCACTCCTGGGGTCCGACACAAAGTGAATCTCCCTTCACACCGTCCCATCACACACTCCCGGGGTCCAACACAGAGTGAATCTCCCTCCACACCGTCCCATCACACACTCCCGGGGTCAGACACAGAGTGAATCTCCCTCCACACCGTCCCATCACCCTCTCCCGGGTTTCGACACAGAGTGAATCTCCCTGCACACCGTCCTATCACTAAACTAGACTTGTTGGCGGGGGAGTGGGGGCTGCGAACCGAACTTAAGTGACTAGGGAAGAGGAGGTTGGCTTAAAGCTTGGAGACAGTGCGAGAGGGAGGACACGGAGCTTATAGGGAAGGGAGGAGTTCGGACCGAAGGCTTGTTATGTCTCTGGTACCTCAAGGAGTGTTGTGAAAAAAGCGTACCGCTTAGACCGTGGATCAGTACTTGGAGAGATGAGGTAGTGGCCATTACAGAGGCTTGGGTGGCTCAGGGACAGGATTTGTTTATTCAAGTGCCAGGTTCTAGCTGTTTCAGAAAGTACAGGGAGGGAGGGAAAGAGGTGGGTGCGTGGCACGGTTGATCAGAGGTAGTGTCGCATCTGCGGGAAAGGTGGAGGCCGTGGAGGGAATGTCTACGGAGTATCTGGAGCTGCAGGCTAGGTACAGGAAGAGGTCATCGACTTTACAGAGTGTTTTTCGTAGGTTGCCGAATAATAACAGGGATATCGAGGAGCAGATAGGAAATCAGATCCTGGAAAGCTGCAATAATAACAGAGTTGTCCAGATGGGAGAATTTAATTTCCCAATTATCGATTGGCATCTCCGTAGAGTAATGGGTTCAGATAGGGTGGCGTCTGTTAGTTGTATTATGGAATTTTTCTTGACACAATATATAGATAAGCCTGCAAGAGCAGAAACTGTACTTGATTTCGTTATGGGAAATTACCCTAGTCAGGTGTCCGATCTCTCAGTTGGAGAGGATTATAGAGCTAGTGATTATAATTCTACCTCCTTTACAATTCCGTTGGTGGGAGATAGAAACAGGTTAGAAAGGCGTTGAAATTATGAAGCTATCAAGCAGGACATTGGAGGCTGAAACTGGAAACAAATGTTCTCATGGAAAATCACGACAGAAATGTGGCAAATATTCAGGGGATATTTATGTAGCGTTCTGTATAGGTACGTTCCAATGAGACAGGGGAGTTATGGTAGGATAGATGGAACCGTGGAGTACAAAGACTGTAATAAGATCTAGTCCAGAAGAAAAGAAAAGCTTACAAAAGGTTCAGAGTATTTGGCAATGTCTGAGATCTGGAAATTGTAAATCTACTAGAAAGGAGCTTTAGAAGGAAATCAGGAGAGCCAGAGGGGCGATGAAACGGCATTGCCGCGCAGGATTGAGGAAATTCCCAAGGCATCCTAGAAGTATGTGAAGAGCCAGAGGGTAAGAAGTGAAAGAAAGCACCTATCAGCTGTGACAGTGAGAAGGCGTGCATGGACCGGAGGAAATAGCAGTAGTACCTAATGAATAATTTACTTCAGTATTCGCTATATAAAGGAGCTTGCTGATTGTAGTCATGACTTGCAGCAGGCAGAAAATATTGTGCAGGTACATATTCAGAAAGAGGATGTGCTGGAAAGCATCAAGTTGGATAAGTTGCTGTGACGGTATGAGATGTGTCCCAGGCTACTGTGGGAGGCGTGGGAGGAGATTGCTGAGCCTCTGGCGATGATCATTGAATCATTAATGGAGACGGGATAGGTTCCGGAGGTTTGGAAACTTGCGGATTTTGTTCCTTTATTCAGGAAAGGGAGCTGAGATAGCCCAGAAAATTATAGACCAATGAATCTTACCTCAGTGTTTGGTAAGTTGATGGAGAGAAACTTGAGAGGCAGGATTTATGAAGATTTGGAGGTGTATCATATGATTACGAATAGTAAGCATGGCTTTGTCAATGGAAGGTCGTGCCTTATGAGCCTGATTGAATATTTCGAGGTTTTGACTGAACACGTTGATGAAGGAAGAGTAGTAGATGTAGTGTATATGCATTTCAGCAAGGCATCTCATAAGGTACCCAATGCAAGCTTATTGAGAAAGTAAGGAGGCAGGGGATCCAAGGGGGCATTGATTTGAGATCCAGAAATGGCTTGCCCACAGAGGGCAAAGTGTGGTTGTGGACGTGTCATATTCTGCATGGAGGTCGGTCACGAGTGGAGTGCCTCAGGGATCTGTTTTAGAACCTTACTCTTCGTGATTTTTTCGAATGACCTGGATGAGGAAGTGCAGGGATGGGTTAGTAAGCCTGCTGATGACACAAAGGTAGGAGGTGCTGTGGATAGTGTGGAGGGCTGTCTGAGGTTACAGCGGGACATTGATAGGCTACAAAAAAGGCTGAGAAGGGGCAAATGTTCAACGCAGGTAAGTGTGAGGTGGTTCATTTTGGTAGGTCAAATGTGATGACAGAATATATTGTTGTAAGACTCTTGGCAGTGTGGAGGATCAGAGGGATCTCGGGGTCCGAGTGCATAGCACACCCAAAGCAGCTGCGCAGGTTGACTCTGTAGTTAAGAAGGAATACGGTGTATTGGCCGTCATCAATCCTGGAATTGAATTTAGTAGCCGAGAGGTAATTTTGCAGCTCTATCGGACGCTGGTCAGACCCCGCTTGGAGTACTGTGCTCAGTCGCCTCACTACAGAGAGGATGTGGAAACCATAGAAAGGGTGCAGAGAATATTTCCAAAGGTGCTGCCTGGATTAGGGAGCATGCACTATGGGAATAGTTTGAGTGAACTCGGAGCGAAAGAGAATGAGAGGTGACCTGATAGAGGTGTACAAGATGATTAGAGGCATTGATCGTGTGGGTCGTCAGAGGCTGTTCCCCAGGGCTGAAATGGTTGCCACAAGAGGACACCGATTTAGGGTGCTGGGGAGCAGGTACAGAAGAGATGTAAGTGATTTTTACTCAGAGTGGTGAGTGCATGGAATGGGCAGCCGGCAACGGTAGTTGAGGCGGATACGATAGGGTATTTTAAGAGACGTTTGGATAGGTAAATTGAGCTTAGAAAAATAGAGAGCTACAGGTAAGCCTAGTAATTTGTGAGGTAGGGGCATTTTCGGCATAACTTTGTTGGCCGAAGGGCCTGTATGTGTGCTGTAGGTTTTCTATGCTTCTCCGTCTCCTTCAACCCCTTCATCACCTACCACACTCCCATTCTCAGACATCCGCTTTATCCCCGATAACCATTTCCCGCCACACAGCACAACCATACAGCCCCCTCGTCTCTGTCACTCTCCCTCACTGTGTTCACAGGGAATTGTGGGAGAGAGTTGATGTCTGGATTTAGACCTCCCTTCAACCCCATATCAGTTTCTCAGTGCTGAGCCGCCACTGAGAGGGGACAATGGGCAGAGTGGGAGATTCAAACAACACACACAAGATGCTGGTGGAACAGAGCAGGCCAGGCAGCATCTATACAGAGAAGCACTGTCGACGTTTCGGGCCGAGACCCTTCGTCAGGACTAACTGAATGGAAAGATAGTTAGAGATTTGATAGTAGTGGGGGGGGGGAGAGGGGGAAATGCGAAATTATATAAGACCGCAGTGGATGGGATGAAGCTAAGGGCTGGAAAGGTGATTGGCGAAAGGGATACAGAGCTGGAGAAGGGAAAGGATCACGTGACGGGAGGCCTCGCGAGAGTGGAAGGGGCAGGGGGAGCACCAGAGGGAGATGGAGAACAGGCAGAGTGATGGGCAGAGAGACAGAAAAAAACAACTATGTCAGGGATGGGGTAAGAATGGCGGGGGGGCATTAAAGGAAGTTGGAGAAGTCAATGTTCATGCCATCAGGTTGGGAGGCTACCCAGCCGGTGTATAAGGTGTTGTTCCTCCAAACTGACTGTGGCTTCATCTTGACAATAGAGAAGGCGATGGATACACATATCAGAATGGGAATGGGACGTGGAATTAAAATGTGTGGCCACTGGGAGATCCTGCTTTCTCTGGCGGACCGAGCGCAGGTGTTCAGCGAAACGGTCTCCCAGTCTGAGTCGGGTCTCACCAATATATAAAAGGCCACACCGGGAGCACCGGACGCAGTATACCACACCAGCCGACTCACAGGTGAAGTGTCGCCTCACCTGAAAGAACTGTCTGTGGCCCTGAATGGTGGTGAGGGAGGAAGTGTAAGGGCAGGTGCAGCACTTGTTCAGCTTACAAGCATAAATGCCAGGAGGGAGACCGGTTTGAAGGGCCGGGGGGGGTGGGGAACGAGTGGACAAGGTTGTCGGGTAAGAAACGATCCCAGTGGAAAGCAGAAATGTGGGGGGGGGGGGGCGGAATGATGTCCTTGGTAATGGGATCCAGAGTGGGAGATTCGCTCTGTTTCTCAAGAAGTTCGTATATTTGGTACATTGCGATGGAAGCTTCACTCTGGGTCTGACCCCGGGAGTGCGTGATGGGACAGCGTAGAGGGAGCTTCACTACAGAGTCTGACCCCGGGAGTGTGTGATGGGACGGTGTGGGGGAGATTCAATCTCTGTCTGACTCCGGGAGTGTGTGATGGGACGGTGTGGTGAGAGATTCACTGTGCCTGACCCCGGGAGTGTGTGATGGGACGGTGTGGAGGGAGATTCACTCTGTGTCTGACCCCGGGAGTGTGTGATGGGACAGCGTAGAGGGAGCTTCACTACAGAGTCTGACCCCGGGAGTGTGTGATGGGACGGTGTGGGGGAGATTCAATCTCTGTCTGACTCCGGGAGTATTTGATAGAACGTTCTGCAGGAAGCTTCATTCTGTGTCTGACCCAGGGATGGTATAATCGGATGGTGTGGAGAGAGACTCACTCTGCGTCTGACCCTGGGAGTGTGTGATGAGATGGTGTGGAGGGAGATTCACTCTGTCTCTGACTCTGGGAGCCGATGCCGGGGCTCTCTCTCTCTCTCTCTCTCTCTCTCTCTCTCTCTCTCTCTCTCTCTCTCTCTCTCTCTCTCTCTCTCTCTCTCTCTCTCTCTCTCTCTCCCTCCCTCTCTCTCTCTCACTCACACACACACACACACACACACAGACACACACACACACACACACGCAGACAACGCTCCACATATCTCCACGGACACCAATATTCTACTTGCCATCTTCCCCCCACCCCTTCAGTTCCAAAAGTCCTTTTTTTCCTTTCGTCTCCGCCCTTACTCACCGTGGAAGAATGCAACCGATACCGGCAGTCCAGCAGGCGGCGCCCTCCCCGGAAACGTCCCTGTCACATTTCCCTGACGGGAAAGCACAGAGCGAGCGGGAGATATTGGGAAGAGAGAAAGTGGGGTAGAGAGGGTTTGGAGAGAGAAGGAGAAGGCTTAGTGAGGAGGGAAGTGAGATGGACAAGGCTCACGACGAGAGGTGTAGAGAGAGGGAGCGAGCGGGAGAGTGGTGCGAACCTGAAGCGGGATTGCTACATTTAGGTGGAGAGATAGGGAGACAGTGACTTCTGCGGAGAGAGAAAGGGATGGACAGAAGGAAATAGAGGGTGTTTCAGAGAGCTCCTGAACTCCATCTGTTGGGCTGAAATCCCTGCTGTTCTTTTGCTGTGTTGATGAAGAACCAGTCAGTGTAGCCGCAGGCTTTCAAGACTTCTCTCAAGTACTGATAACCCCAACGTACGTTCTAATTGGAGAGGAGAGTCAAACCGTAGATACCGATCAGCGTGATTAATTTTCCTGTAAACATCAATATCGAGACACTCATTTTGTTTGTTGAAAACTGCCTAGTCTAAAAATGGCAATCTTGTTTTCGCGACTTCTTCTGGTGTAAATATTCTGTAGATCTGAGAGAGAGAGAGAGAGCGAGAGAGAGAGAGAGCGAGAGAGAGAGCGAGAGAGAGAGAGAGAGAGAGAGAGAGTGAGAGAGAAAGAGAAAGAGAGAGAAAGACTGTGAGGAGTTGACCATTTCACTCGGAGGGAGGGGCTCGCTTGCTTCGGTGTGTGTTGGGTGTTTGTCCCTGGGGCCGTGGTTTCCCGCGCACAAAGGGTCTGAATCCCCGGTGATGGGCAGAGAAGTGGGAGGGTCCGACGATCAAACAAGGAAACAACCGTGGGGGGAGGGGGGAGGTGACGAGAGGATAAGATTCCCTCGGACAACAAGTTTCTGTATTAGTGACACATGCCCCTCCTCCTTTCACTTCTTCACTCATTGCATCCCTCTCTGATACCCTTCTTCCACTCCTTTCTCCAACTGTTCTCTTTCTTTCCCCCTCCATCGCCCCTCCCCTGCATCGCTCCACCCTCTCTGTAGCACTCTCTCTCCTCCCTCTCATACTCTTCGTCCCCTCCTTGCCCCCGTCACTCTTTGTTTCCCCCGTCAGCTCGCCCTCTGCTTTCTCCCTCTCATCCCTAAATTCTCGTCAAATATCCCCCGCCGCTTTCCCTCCTCTCTATACCCATTCTATCCTACATCTGACCGTACCACCTTTATTTCAGCTCCTCGCTCCCTGCCCCCATTACCCATTTATCTCTCTCCGATCTCCACATCCTTCCCTCACCACCCTCCCGTCAATCTCCCCACTCTCACAGTTCCTCCCCCCGCCGCTCTCATCTCTCGAGAACACGCACTTTCACACCCTCAAACTGCCTCCTGCCCGGCACCTCCTCTCCAGCTCTCGGCCTCTCTCTTTATCAACAACTCATCTGGTGTTTGTTGGTGCCGGACAGACTCCCCTGCAAACAAGGGCTCCCTTTGACAACGGTTACTCCCCCTTTCTGAGCTCAGAGACGCAGAGAATCCTCGACAGAATGTACGACAGCGAGACTTACATCAACGTAATGTTCACAAAAACGGACTCAGAGACTCCTTCCCGATGTGGGGGGGGGGGGGGGGTCAAAAAGTGATGTGGAGGGAGCTTCACTCTGTCTGACCCCGTGAACACTGTTGAACACTGCATGGTCTAATCATGGCTATCTGTTTCTGCGACTTCCTCTGGTGTAAATTTGGTGTAGATCTGAGAGAGAGACAGTGTGAGGAGTTGTTCATTTCAATCGGAGGGAGGGGGTAAGAGAGAGACTGTGAGGAATTGTTCATTTTACTCGGAGGGAGGGAAAGAGAGAGAGCGAGAGAGAGAGAGAGAGAGAGAGATTGAGAGGAGTTGTTCATTTCACTCGGCGGGAGGGGCTCGCTCGCTTCGGTAGGTGTTAGGTGTTTGTCCCTTGGGCCGTTGGTTTCCCGTGCACAGAGGGTCTGAATCCCCGGCGATGAGAAGAGAAGTGGGGTCTGACGATCAAACCAGGAATCAACTGCGGGTGGGGGTGGGTGTCGAGAGGATAAAAATAATCCTGTCAACAGTGGCTCTGCATGAGTGACACATATCCCCCATTTCAATTCTTCTTCACTCGTCTTATCCCTTTCAAATTCCCTTCTTCCACTCTTTTCTCCCTCTCTTCTCTTTCTATTCCCTGCATTCCTCCTCCCACTCTCTCTTCTCTCTCACGGCGAGAGGGGGTAGAGAGAGAGAGCGAGCAGGAGAGCGGTCCGAACCTGAAGCGGGATTTCTACATTTATGTGGAGAGATCGGGAGACAGTGACTTCTGCGGAGAGAGAAAGGGCTAGTCAGAAGGTAATAGATGGTGTTTCAGAGAGCTCCTGAACTCCATCTGTTGGGCTGAAGTCCCTGCTGTTCTTTTGCTGTTTTGATGAAGAACCAGTCAGTGTAGCCGCAGGCTTTCAAGACTTCTCTCAAGTACTGATAACCCCAACGTACGTTCTAATTGGAGAGGAGAGTCAAACCGTAGATACCGATCAGCGTGATAAATTTTCCTGTAAACTTCAAAATCGAGACACCCATATTGTTTGTTGAACACTGCATAGTCTAAAGATGGCAATCTTGTTTTCTCGAATTCTTCTGGTGTAAATATTCTGTAGATCTGAGAGGAGAGAGAGAGAGAGAGAGAGAGAGAGAGAGAGAGAGAGAGAGTGAGAGGAGTTGTTCATTTCACTCGGGGGGAGGGAGCTTGCTTCGGTGGGTGTTGGGTGTTTGTCCCTGGGGGCCGTTGTTTCCCGCGCACAAAGGGTCTGAAACCCCGGCGGTGAGCAGAGAAGTGGGACGGTCCGACGGTCAAACAAGGAAACAACTGCGGGGGGAGGAGGGGAGGGGACGAGAGGATAAGATTCCCTCGGACAACAAGTTCCTGTATTAGTGACACATACCACTCCTTCTTTCACTTCTTCACTCATTGCATCCCTCTCTGATGCCCTTCTTCCACTCCTTTCTCCCACTGTTCTCTTTCTTTCCCCCACCATCGCCCCTCCCTGCATCCCTCCTCCCTCTCTGTAGCACTGTCTCTCCTCCCTGTCATACTCTTCGCCCCCTCCTTGACCCCCCGTCACTCACCGTTTCCCCCGTCAGCTCCCCCTCTGCTTTCTCCCTCTCATCCCTAAATTCTTTTCAAATATCCCACGCCGCTTTCCCTCCTCTCTATACCCATTCTATCCTACATCTGACCGTACCACCTTTATTTCAGCTCCTCGCTCCCTGCCCCCATTACCCATTTATCTCTCTCCGATCTCCACATCCATCCCTCACCCCCCTCCCGTCAATCTCCCCACTCTCACAGTTCCTCCCCCCTGCCGCTCTTATCTCTCGAGAACACGCACTTTCACACCCTCAAACTGCCTCCTGCCCGGCACCTCCTCTCCAGCTCTCGGCCTCTCTCTTTATCAACAACTCATCTGGTTTTTGTTGGTGCCGGTCAAACTCCCCCGCAAACAAGGGCTCTTTTTGACAACGGTTACTTCCCCATTCTGAGCTCAGAGACGCAGAGAATCCTCTACAGAATGGACGACAGCGAGACTTACATCAATGTAATGTTCACAAAAACGGACTCAGAGACTCCTTCCCGATGTGTGAGAGGGGTCAGAAATTGATGTGGAGGGAGCTTCACTCTGTCTGTCCCCGTGAACACTGTTGAACACTGCATGGTCTAAACATGGCTATCTGTTTCTCACGACTTCCTCTGGTGTAAATTTGGTGTAGATCTGAGAGAGAGAGAGAGAGAGAGAGAGAGAGAGAGAGAGAGAGAGAGAGAGAGAGAGAGAGAGAGAGAGAGAGAGAGAGAGAGAGAGAGAGAGTCTGTGATGAGTTGTTCATTCATTTCACTCGGAGGGAGGGAGTGAGAGAAAGGGAGTGAGAGACTGTGAGCAGATGTTCATTTCAATCGGAGGGAGGGGTTGAGAGAGAGACAGAGACAGAGAGAGAGACTGTGAGGAGTTGTTCATTTTACTCGGAGGGAGGGTGTGAGAGAAAGAGAGAGAGATAGAGAGAGACTGTGAGTAATTGTTCAATTCACTCTGAGGGAGGTGTTGAGAGAGAGACAGAGAGAGAGACTGTCAGGAATTGTTGACTTCAATCGGAGGGAGTGAGAGAGAGAGAGAGAGAGAGAGAGAGAGAGAGAGAGAGAGAGAGAGAGAGAGAGAGAGAGAGAGAGAGAGAGAGAGAGAGAGAGAGAGAGGGGGAGAGAGAGAGACTGTGAGGAGTTGTTCATTTTACTCTGAGGGAGGGGGCTCGCTTGCTTGGCTGTTTGTCCCTGGGGCCGTTGGTTTCCCGCGAACAGAGGGTCTGAATCGCCGGCGATGAGGAGAAGTGGGAAGGTCCGACGGTCAAGCTAGTAAACAACCGCGGGTGGGCGGGGGTGTGTCGAGGGGATAAAATTCACCTGGTCAACACAGGCTCTGCATGGGTGACACATATCCTTTGTTACAATTCTTCTTCACTCGTCTCATCACTCTCTAATTCCCTTCTTCCACTCCTTTCTCTGTCTCTTCTCTTTCTATCCCCTGCACTCCTCCTCCCCCTCTGTAACCCTCTTTCTCCTCGCTCACTTACTGTTCTCCCAATCTATGTCCCTTTTTCGCTCTCTCTCTCTTTCTCCTCGCTCACTTACTGTTCTCCCAATCTATGTCCCTTTTTCGCTCTCTCCTCTCTTTCTCCCGTCACCTCCTCTCTGCTTTCTCCCTCTCACCCCTAAATTCTCTGCAAATATACCCCGCCGCTTCCCCCTATCTGTACCCATTCTCTCCAGCATCTAACACTCCCCTTTTCACTCCGCTCCTCCCTCTCCTGCCCGCTGTCACCCAGTTCTCCCTCTCTGCCCGCTGTCACCCAGTTTTCCTTCTCTGACTTCCCCCATACGCCCTCATTCTGCACTCCTCCTCTTTCTCCCCAATCTCACAAATCCCCCCTGCTATTCTCACTCTCGAGAACACGCACTCTCACACCCTCAAACTGCTTCCTGCCCGGCACCTCCTCCCCTGCTCTCGTCCTCTCTTTATCAGCCCTTCATCTGGTTTTTATTGGTGCCGGTCAAACTCCCCTGTAAACACGGGCTTCCTTTGTCAACGGTTACTTCCCCCTTCTGAGCTCAGAGACGCAGAGAATCCTCGACAGAATGGACGACAGCGAGACTTACATGAATGTGACGTTCACAAAAACGAACTCAGAGACTCCTTCCCGATGTAAGGGGGACTGAAATACGTTGCGAGGGAGATTCAGTTTTTGCTTGACCACGGGGGTGTGTGATGGGTCGATACAGAGCGAGATTCGCACTGTGTCTGACACCGAGAGTGTGTGATGCAATGGTGTGGAGGGAGATTCACTCTGTGTCTGACCCTAGGAATGTGAAATGGGACGGTGTGGAAGGAGCTTCAATCTGTGTCTGACCTAAGGAGTGTGTGATGGGACGGAGAGGAGGGAGATTCACTCTGTGTCTGACCACGGGTGTGAGTGAAGAGACGGTGTGGAGGGAGATTCACTCTGTGTCTGACCCCGGGAATGTGTGATGGGACGGTGAGGAGGGAGATTCACTCTGTGTCTGACCCCGGGAGTTTGTGATGGGACGGTGAGGAGGGAGATTCACTCTGTGTCTGACCCCGGGAGTGTGTGCTGGGACGGCGTGGAGGGAAATTCACTCTGACTGTTCCGGGGAGTGTGTGATTGGACGGTGTGGCGGGAGATTCACTCTGTGTCTGACACTGGGAGTGTGTGATGGGACGGTGAGGAGGGAGATTCACTCTGTGTCTGACCCCGGGAGTGTGTGCTGGGACGGCGTGGAGGGAGATTCACTCTGTCTGTTCCGGGGAGTGTGTGATGGGACGGTGTGGAGGGAGATTCACTCTGTGTCTGACCCCGGGAGTGTGTGATGGGTCGTTGTGGAGGGAGATTCACTCCGTGTCTGAACCCGAGAGTGCGGAATGGGACTGTGCGCTGGAGCTTCTCTCTATGTCTGACCCTCAGTCTTCTGTCTCCAGCTGAACCTGATGTATCCTACGTGGAAGTTAATTTCAAGACCCCCTCAGCGCCCAGGGTCCGAACAGATCGAGGTCAGTTTCAACTTTGTTAGTTTGTCCCTGTTTCGGTGACGTGCCCAAACCTGTCGAGAGATCTCAGGTCAAACGTATAGTTTACCCAAATTATTCCTTGTTTGAGAATAACACGGAGTGAACGCGTGAGATGCGAAGAGGGGGGAACTCTCTTTGTGGAGTGTTGCTCCCTGAGAGGGGCGGATTAGAGGTAGCGCCTTTGGATGGAGTGTGGAGGGAGTGCTGTGGAAAGTTGGCATGGTATAGGGCGAGTGGAGGAAGGAGCGAGCTCTGTCTCGCGGGGGTGGTGGAAATGAGTCAGTGTCGTGCCGGTGTGGTGAGGAGGGAGCACAGTGGAAGAGACGGTGAGTAGGGGGTGCGGTATAAAACCTTAACCCCTCTCTCCCTTTTCTAACCCCACTGTCTGGTCCCCCTTTCCCCTTCTCTCACCCGGTCTCTACTCTGCCTCAATCCCCTGTCTCTTTCTCACTCTTTTTCCCCTGCTGTCTCCCAATGTCCCCTTCCCTTCGCCCTCTCTCATTGCCCCCGTGTCTCCTCTATCACAGTCACCATCTCTACCTCTCTCGGTCTCCCCCTCTCACTCTTTCGCTCTTTGTCTCCTCACTCTTATACCCCCGTCTGTCCGCCCGTTCTTCCCAACTCTCTCTGTCGCTGTTTCCCGCTCATCTCCCCTCACGCCTTCCCCTCCTCACTATTCACCCCTCTCTCCTGCTCACGACGCTCTGCCACCCTCGCTCTTTCCCCTCTCGTTGAAATTCTCGTTCTCGTTACCACTTCCACCATCTCTCTTCTCATTCCCCTCCATTCATCTCTCACACCTCTCACTCCGCTTTCCCCTCTACCCACTTTCTCTCACTCTCTCCCCTTTCCCCGTTCTCTGTCGCAGTTCTTTCTGTTGCATTTTCCTGCGCAATGCTCGTATCGCGCTCTCCCATCGTTGTCTGTCGTTATCGCTTTCTCAATTTCTCCGCGTCTCTGTCCTCTCTCCACCATCCTCACTCTCTCTCGCTCGCTGTCTCACCCCTTCTCTCCTCCTCTCTTATGCCCCTTTCTCTTCCCTTACCCCTCGCTCTTCTGTCTCTCCCCGACTCCCTAACCCAATCTCTACCGCTCTCACCCTCTTTCTTAACTGTTTTTTCTCTCCCTCTCTCTCCCAGTCGGTGTGACCTCCACTTACTCAGAGCTGAACTTTTGGAAAGAGGAACCCCGCATCGATGAGGACGAAGGTCCTCCCATTTCCTCGGGATCCGGCGGAGTGTCGACCACTGCACAAACAGGTCAGAGTTCACAGCGATGACGTCAGTCTGGAGGGTCCCGTGTTCTAGTCGCAAGAGTCTTAGTTTCTAATGCATCTGTCTCCTGTACCTGGACCATATCCCTCCAGACCCGTTATTCCATGTACCTGTCCAAGTTTTACATAAATATTAAAAGTGATCCTGCATTCATCACTTCATCTGGTAGGTTATTGCACACTCCCACCGCTCTCTGGGTGAAGAAGCCCCATCCCCCCCATGTTCCCTTTAAACTTTTCACCCTTCCCCCTTAACACATGTACTCTGTTTTTATTTTTCTTCCCAAGCCACAGTAGAGAAAGCCTGCTTGCATTCACTCTCTCTGTTCCCTTCACAATATTATAAGACCATACGGCAAAGGAGCAGCAGAAGGCTATTCGGCCCATCGAGTCTGCTCCGCCATTTTATCATGAGCTGATCCATTCTTCCATTTGTTCCCACTCCTCCGCATTCTCAGTACAACCTTTGATGCTCTGGCTACTCAGATGCCTATCAATCTCTGCCTTAAATACACCCCATGATTTGACCTCTACTGCCGCCCTTGGCAACAAATTCCACAGATGCACCACCCTCTGGCAAAAAAAACAAATGATCTTCGCATCTCTGTTCTGAATGGGCGCCCTTCAATCCTTCAGTCATGCCCTCTCGTACTGGACTCCCCCGCCATGGGAAACAACTTTGCCACATCCACTCTGTCCGAGCCTGATGATTTATCCACTCTGACTTGCCTCAACACCAGTCTCCTTCAGGGACGGAGGATAAACCCTGTCAGGGCCCGGGGATTTATCCACTATGACTTGCCTCAACACCAGTCTCGTTCAGGGACCGAGGTAAACACTGTCAGGGCCTGGAGATTTATCCACCCTGACTTCCCTCAACACCAGTCTCTTTCAAGGACCGAGGGTAAACCCTGTCAGGGCCTGGGGACTTATCCACCCTGACTTGCCTCAAGACAACAATCACCTCCACCTCTTCAACCTCTATAGGTTCCATGACCTCACTACTAGTTTCGCTCATTTCCATAGGCTCCTTGTCAGTTTCCTTAGTAAATACAGAAGCAAAAAAAAAATCATTTAAGCTCTCTGCCATTTCTTTTGGTTCCATACGGAGCCGACCACACAGATTTTCAAGAGGGGCAATTTTATCCCTTTCTATGATTTTGCACTTAATATACCTGCAGAATCTCTTAAGATTATTCTTCACCTTGACTGCCAGAACAACCTCATGTCTTCTTTTAACCCTCCTGATTTCTTTCTTAAGCATTTTCTTGCAGTTTTTATTCTCTTCGAGAATCTCATTTGTTCCTTGTTTCCTATACATGTCATAGATTCTCTCTTTTTCTTAATCAGAGTTCTAATATCCCGAGAGAACCAAGCTTCCTTAATCTCATTCACTTTGCCGTTAATCCTGTTAGGAACATACAAACTCTGCACACTCAAAAGTTCTCCATTGACGGCCTCCCAATTACCAATCACATCCTTGCCAGAGAACAACCTGTCCCAATTCACGCGTTTTAGATCCTTTTTCGTTTCATCAAATTTGGCCTTTTCACAGTTTAGAATTTCAACCCGAGGACCAGATCTATCTTTATCTATGATCAAGTTGAAACTAATGGCGGTATGATTACTGTCCCTCGGTGCTTCCCCACACTGAATCCCGTCACCTGTTTCCTAATAGGAGATCTAAAATTGCATCCTCTCTAGTTGGCACCTCTACATATTGATATAGAAAACTTTGCTGAATACATTATAAAAACACGAAACCGTCTGGAACTTTAATAGTATGGTTGCCACAATCAATATGTAGAAAATTAAAATACCCTAATATCACAACTTTTTGTTTCCTGCAGTTGTCTGCTCTCTCTCTCTCTCTCTGCAGATTTGATCCTCCAATTCTCACTGACCATTGTGTGGTTTATAATGCAACACCATTAATGTGGTCATCATGTCTTTCCTGCTTCTCAGCTCCACACATATGGCCTCGGTAGCCGAGCGCTCTAATTGTCTTGCTTGAGCACTGTTGTAACATTTTCCCTGACTAGCAATGTCACCACCCCCACCACCACCCTTCATCCCTCTGCCTCTTTCACGTCTGAAACATCGGAACCCTGGAACATTAAGCTGCCGTCTTGCCCCTCCTGTAGCCAAGTTTCACTAATTGCTATGATGTGATAATTCCCCGTGTCAATCCACGCCCTCAGCTTGTCTGCCTTCCGGACAATACTCGTCGCATTGAAATAGACACGCCTCAGAAGATTGTAACACCCATACACAACACTTCTATTTCTGACTTTGCATGAACTTTTAACACAATTTATTTCCACCCCCGCTCCATGATCTGCTCTGTCCCTCCAGTTCCCACCCCCTGCAAATCTAATTTAAACCCTCCCCATTCAGCGCTCGTGGTTTTATACGTTTCTGTGAGGTCACCAATACGTTCCAAGGATTAAAGTCCCAACCTGCCCGACCTCTCTGCACAATTCAGTCCCTCGAGACTAGACAACATCCTCATTCACCTCCTTCGCTCTCCTCCTTTTTCACATTTCTCACCCCACACTCTCTGCCCCTCCCCTACACGCTTATCCTCCTCCTCCACCAATGTCTTTCTCTACTCGGTTTCCGACTCTCCTCAACCACTCTCTTAAAAACAAAACCTTTCCCCGACTATGCACTTCTATTTCCCCATCTCCCCAATCTTCCCGCTCCGCCCCATTCTCCTCCCCTATTATCCCTCCACCTTTTCTCCTTCCCCCTCTCTCGTCCCTGCCTACTTTCTTTTTCACTACCACCCCCTCCCTCAGCTCTCTCTCCTCCTCGTCATCGACTCTCACCTAATCCTGTTCCCTCTGTCTCCCGGCACCCGAAGACCTTGTTAAAGTCTAAGTAGATTACATTTACTCCCCGTACCTGAGCAGTTCCTCTCCATCATATTCGCCCGATAGCTCTCCCTGGGTCTCAGACCATCCAGTATCTCTCTCCTTCCTACATCTCGACCCTCCCTACCTCCCCACTCCCTTCCTCTCAAATCAGTCATTTCTTTCCCCGTTTCCCCCTATCTTCCTCTCTTCCATCTCCCAGTGTGATCGGCCATCTGGGATCCTGTGACTGAATTTGTTAAAGTCAGTGTACATTTTACCTGGCAATCAAGACAAGCGGGTCATCCGGAATCAAATCGATCAGTCTAATCGCCCTAGGCCTCACTCCATTATGCAGAGCAACCCAACAAATGCCTTATTGAAGTCCCTGCACATCATGTCATCTACACTGTCTCATCAGCCGTCTTGATGCCTCTCTCCAAAGATGGAAAGCTGACATGTTCTCTCCGTGGACACTGTCTGCAATTCCTCCTGCCTCGGTGCAGGAATAATCATTGATCCCCACCCAAACCGGACTCCCTCCCATCGTTGGGGGGGGTGTTGGGGTTGAGGTATTAGATTATCGGACAACCTCCTGGAGCGATCAGATGGACTCCTGAACTTCTCAGCATAACCGCTGATGCGCTGACTACTCAGATACCTATCAATCTCTGCCTTAAATACACCCCATGACTTGACCTCGCTGCCGCCCTTGCAACAAATTCCACCGAATCACCACCCTCTGGCTAAAAAAAAAAATAATCTTCACATCTCTGTTCTGAATAGGTGCCCTTCAATCCTTCGGTCATGCCCTCTCGTATTAGACTCTCCTACCATGGGAAACAACATTGCCACATCCAGTCTGTCCATGCCCTTCAAAATTAGAAATGTTTCTATGAGGTCCCCGCTCATTCTTCTAAACTCCAAGGAGCACAGTCCAAGAGCGATCAAACGTTCCTCAAATGTTAACCCTCTCATTCCCGGATTCATTCCAGGGAATCTTCTCCGAACCCTCTCCAAAGTCAGCACAGCCCTTCTTAAATAAGGAGCCCAAAACTGTACATTGTATTCCAAGTGCGGTCTTACCAGTGCCTTACAGAGCCTGAATATCACATCCCTGCTGCTATACTCTATTCCTCTAGAAATGAATTCCAGCATTGCATTCGCCTTCTTCACCACCGACTCAACCTGGAGGTTATCCTGCAAGAGGACTCCCAAGTCTCGATGCATCTCAGAACTTTGAATTCTCTCCCCATTTAAATAATAGTCTGCCCTTTTATTTCTTCTACCGTGACCATATACTTTCCAATATTGTATTTCATTTGCCACTTCTTTGCCCATTCCCCAATCTATCTAAGACTGTCTGCAGACTTTCTGTTTCCTCAGCACTAAAGGCACCCTGCCTACCTTTGTATCATCAGAAATCATAGCCAATAAGCCCTCTATTCTGTAATCCAAATCGTTGACTTAGAGCATAATAAGAAGCGGCCCCAACACGGACCCTATGGAACACCACAGGTAACCGGGAGCCAAACAGAATGGGATCCCTTTATTCCCACCCTGTTTCCTGCCGAACAGACAACTATCTATCCAAGTAGATATAACTCCATCAAATCTCCGCTCATTCATCTACGCTCCAGGGAATAAATTCCTATCTCATTCATCATTTTTCTGTAGCTCTGTTTCTAAAGTCCCGGCAACATCCTTGTAAATCTTCTCTGCACTCTTTTAACCTTATTAATATCCGTTCTGTAATTAGATTACCAGAACTACACACAACACTCCAAATGCGTCCTCACCAATGCCTTATACAACATCACCAGAACATTCCAACTCTTATACTCAGTACTTTGGTTTATAAAGCCCAATGTGCCAAACGCTCACTTTACTACCCTATCTACCCGTGATGCCATTTTAGGGAATTATTTTATCTGTATTCCCAGATCCCTCTGTTCTACTGCACTCCTCAGTGTCCTATCATTTAACTTGTATGAACTACCTTGGGTTGTCCACCCAAAGTGAAATATCTCACACTTTTCTGCATTAAACTACATCTGGCATTTTTCAGCGCATTTTTTCAGCTGGACCAATTCCCTTTGCAAGCTTTGAAAATCTTCCTCACTGTCCACTAGTCCTCTAAAATTTGGATAATCAGCAAGTTTGCTGATCCAATTTACCACATAATCATCCAGATCATTGATATAGATGTCGAGTAACAATGGACACAGCACTGATCCCTGTGGCACACCAGTAGTCACGGGCGTTCACCCAGAGAAGCAATCCTCCACTACTGCTCTCTGACTTCTCACATTGAGCCAAAGGCTAAACTAATTTACGAATTCACCATGTATATGTAAGGGGTTTCTTCTTTCTTTATGCTACTGCGACAGGGATCTAGCACCTGAATCTTCCTAACTAACCACCCATGCGTTACTTTGTCAAAGGCCTTACTGAAGTCCATATAGACAACAACCACCACCTTCCCTTCATCCGGTTTCCTAGGAACCTCCACGAAAAACCGTACGAGATTGGTTAAAAATGACCTACGACGCACAAACCATGTTGACTCTCCCTAATGAGTCCCTGTCTATCCAATTACGTGTAGATTCTATCCTTTAGTACTGCGTCTAATAATTTGCCTACTCCTGATGGTAAACTTACCGGCCTATAATTTCCCAGGTTATTTTTAGATCATTTTTTTAAACAACGGAAAAACGGAATAGCTATCGTCCAATCCTCCGCCGCCTGACCCGTGAATAGTGACATTTTAAATATTTCTGCTAGGGACCCTGCAATTGCAACACCAGTCTCCGTCAGGGACCGAGGGTAAACCCTGTCAGGGCCGGGGATTTATTCACTCTGACTTGTCTCAACACCAGTCTCATTCAGGGACCGAGGGTAAAACCTGTCAAAGACCGGGGATTTATCCACTCTGACTTGTCTCAACACCAGTCTCCTTCAGGGACCGAGGGTAAACTATGTCAGAGCCCGGGGATTTATCCACTCTGACTTGTCTCAACACTAGTCTCCTTCAGGGACCGAGGGTAAACCCTGTCAAAGCCCGGGGATTTATCCACTCTGACTTGTCTCAACACCAGTCTCCTTCAGGGACCGAGGGTAAACCCTGTCAGGTCCCTTGGATTTATTCACTCTGACTTGCCTCAAGAGAAGAATCACCTCCTCTTCTTCAATCCCCATAGGTTCCATGACCTAACTACCTCTTTCGCTCATTTCCAGAGAAAACTTGTCAGTTTCCTTAGTAAATACAGTTACAAATAAACATTTAATTTATCCACAATTTCTTTTGATACCATGCGCAGCCGACCACTCTGATTTTCAAGAGGACCAATTTTATCCCTTACTATCCTTCTGCATGTAATATATCTGCAGAAGCTATTAAGATTATCCTTCAACTTGACTGCCGGAAAAAACTCATGTCTTCTTTTAACCATTCTGATTTCTTTCTTAAGCATTTTCTAGCACTTCTTATACTCCTCAAGAGCTCATTTGCTCCTTGTTGCCTATACATGTCATACATTCTCTCTTCTTCTTTATTAGAGTTCTAATATCCCTAGAGAACGAAGGTTCCTTAATGTCATTCATTTTGCCTTTAATCCTGACAGGAACATACAGACTCTGCACTCTCAATAGTTCTCCATTGACGGCCTCCCACTTACCAATCACATCATTGCCAGAGAACAACCTGTCCCAATCCACGCGTTTTAGATCCTATTTCATTTCATCAAATTTGGCCTTTTTCCAGTTTAGAACTTCAACCCGAGGACCAGATCTATCTTTATCCATGATCAATTTGAAACTAATGGCGGTATGATCACTGTCTCTCGGTGTTAACTCACACAGACTTCCGTCACCTGTGCTAACTCGTTTCCTAATAGGAGATCTAAAATTGCATCCTCTCTAGTTGGTACCTCTACAAATTTATATAGAAAACTTTGCTGAAGACATTAGAAAACTTTGCTGAAGACATTATACAAATACTAAACCATCTGGACCTTTAACAGTATGGGAGCCCCAATCAATATGTGGAAAATTAAAATACCCTACTATAACAACTTTATGTTTCCTGCATTTGTCTGCTGTCTCTCTGCAGGTTTGCTTCTCCAATTCTCACTGACTATTGTGTGGTCTATAATACAACCCCATTAATGTGGTCATTATGTCTGTCATGTTTCTCAGATCCACCCACATGGCCTCGGTAGCCAAGCCCTCTAATATGTCATGCTTGAGCACTGTTGTAACATTTTCCCTGAATGACAATGTCACCACCCCCACACGCACCCTTCATCCCTCTGCCGCTATCACGTCTGATACATCGGAGCCCCGGAATATTAAGCTGCCGTCTTGCCCTCCTGTAGCCAAGTTTCAGTAATAGCTATGATGTGATAATTGCACGTGTCAATCCACGCTCTCAGCTTGTCTGCCTTCCGGACAATACGCCTCGCATTGAAATGGACACACATCAGAAGATTGTTACCACCACACACAACACTTCTATTTCTGACTTTGCATGAACTTTTAACACAATTTATTTCCACCCACGCTCCATGATCTGCTCTGGCCCTCCGGGTCCTAACCCCTGCAAATCTAGTTTAAACCCTGCCCATTCAGCGCTCGTGGTTTTATACGTCTATGTGAGGTCACCACTACGTTCCAAGAATTATAGTCCCAAACTGCCCGACCTCTCTGCACAAATCAGTCCCTCGAGACTAGACAACATCCTCGTTCTCCTCCTTCGCTCTCCTCCTCTTTCACATTACCCACCCCACACTCTCTGCCCCTCCCGTACACTGTTATCCTCCTCCTCCACCAATCTCCTCCTCTACTCTGTTCCCGATTCGCCCCAACAACTCCCCTAAAAAGAGCTTTCCCCTTCTATGCCCTTCTATCTCCCCATCTCCCCACTCTTCCCGCTCTGCCCCACTCTCATCCCTATTATCTCTCCTTTTCTCCTTCCCCCTCTCTTGTACCTGTCTATTTCCTTTTTCACTGCCACCCCCTCCCTCCCTCAGCTCTCTCTACTCCTCGTCATCGACTCTCAGCTAATCCTGTGCCCTCTGTCTCCCGGCACCCCGGAGCAATGTACCATCTGAGACCTTGTTAAGACCGTAAATTATATTTACGCCCCGTGCCTGATCAGTTCTTCCCGATCAAAGTAGCCCGACACTCCCCTGGGTATCATACCATCCAGTATCTCTCTCCCTCCTACATCTTCCACCCTCCCTCCTTCACCACTCCCTTCCTCTCTCATCAGCTATTTTCTTCCCCGTCTCTCCCTACCTTGTTCTGTTCCATCTCCCAGAGTGATCTGCCATCTGGGAACTTGTGACTGTTCTTGTTAAAGTCAGTGTACATTTTAACTGGGAATCAAGACAAGCAGGTCATCCGCAATCAAATCGGTCAGTCTAATCTCCCTAGGCCTCACCCCACTATGCAGAGCAGCCCAGAAAATGCCTTATTGAAGACCCTGCACATCATGGCAACTACACTGTCTCATCAGCCGTCTTCATGCCTCTCTCCAAAGATGGAAAACTAACATGTTGTCTCCGTGGACGCTGTCTACACTTCCTCCTGCCTCGGTGCAAGAATAATCATTGACCCCCACCCAAACCGGACTCCCTCCAATCGTGGGGGAGGGCGGTTAGTGTTGAGGTATCAGATTATCAAACAGCCTGCTAGAGCGATCAGATGGACTCCTGACCTTCTCAGCATAACCGTTGATGCGCTGACTACTCAGATACCTATCAATCTCTGCCTTAAATACACCCCATGACTTGACCTCCACTGCCGCCCTTGCAACAAATTCCACCGATTCACTCTCTAGCTAAAAAATAATAATAATCTTCGCATCTCCGTTCTGAATGGGCGCCCTTCAATCCTTCAGTCATGTACTAGACTCTCCCACCATGGGAAACAACTTTGCCACATCCACACTGTCCATGCCTCTCAACATTCGAAATGTTTCTATGAGGTCCTCCCTCATTCTTCTAAACTCCAAGGATCACAGTCCAAGAGCGGTCAAACGTTCCTCAAGTGTTAACCCTCTCATTCCCGGACTCATTCCAGGGAATCTTCTCCGAACTTTCTCCAACGTCAGCACAGCCCTTATTAAATAAGGAGCCCAAAACTGCACACAGTATTCCAAGTGTGGTCTTACCAGTGCCTTATTGAGCGTCTATATCAGATCCCTGCTGCTATACTCTATTCCTCTAGAAATGAATTAGAGCATTGCATTCCCCTTCTTTACCACCGACTCAACCTGCAGGTTAACCTTAAGGTTATCCTGCACGAGGAGTCCCAAGTCCTGTTGCATCTCAGAACATTAAATTCTCTCCCCATTTAAACAATAGTCTGCCCGTTTATTTCATCTACTAAAATGCATGACCATACACATTCCAACATTGTATTTCATTTGGCACTTCTTTCCTCATCCCCCATTCTATCTAAGACTCTCTGCAGACTTTCTGTTTCCTCAGCACTACCGGCCTCCTATCTACCTTTGCATCATCAGAAATCATAGCCACAAAGCCGTCTATTCTATAATCCAAATCGTTGACATAGAGCGTAAAAAGAAGCGGCCCAAACTCGGACCCTATGGGACACCACAGGTAACCGGCAGCCAAACAGAATGGGATCCCTATATAGCCACTCTCTGTTTCCTACCGAACAGACAACGATCTATCCAAGTAGATATACCTCCATCAAATCTCCGCTCATTCTTCTACGCTCCAGGGAATAAAGTCCTATCCCATTCATCAATTTTCAGTAGCTCAGTTTCTAAAGTCCCGGCAACATCCTTGTAAATCTTCTCTGCACTCTTTTAACCTTATTAATATCCGTTCTGTAATTAGATTACCAGAACTACACACAATACTCCAAATGCGTCCTCACCAATGCCTTATACAACATCACCAGAACATTCCAACTCTTATACTCAGTTCATTGGTTTATAAAGCCCAAAGTGCCAAACGCTCTCTTTACTACCCTATCTATCCGTGACGCCACTTTTAGGGAATTATTTTATCTGTATTCTCAGATCCCGCTTTTCTACTGCACTCCTCAGTGTCCTATCATTTACCTTGTATGAAATACCTTGGTTTGTCCATCCAAAGTGCAATACCGCAAACTTGTCTGCATTAAACTCCATCTGACATTTTTCAGCCCATTTTTTCAGCTGGTCCAATTCCCTCTGCAAGCTTTGAAAATCTTCCTCAATGTCCACTAGACCTCCAACATGTGTATCATCAGCAAGTTTGCTGATCCAATTTACCACATTATCATCCAGATCATTGATATAGATGTCGAGTAACAATGGACACAGCACTGATCCCTGTGGCACACCAATAGTCACGGGCATTCACCCAGAGAAGCAATCCTTCACTACTGCGCTCTGACTTCTCAGACTGAGCCAAAGGCTAAACCAGTTTACTAACTCACCATGTATATGTAAGGGATTTCTTCTTTCTTTATTTTACTGCGACTGAGATCTAGCGCCTGAATCTTCCTAACTAACCACCCATGCTTTACCTTGTCAAAGGCCTTACTGAAGTCCATATAGACAACATCCACCACCTTCCCTTCATTCAGTTTCTTAGTAACCTACACGAAAAACCGTATTAGATTGGTTAAACATGACCTGCGACGCACTAACCATGTTTAACCTCCCTATGAGTCCCTGTATATCCAAATACTTGTAGATTCTACACCTTAGTACTACTTCTAATAAATTGCCAAATCCTGATGGTAAATATACCGGCCTATAATTTCCCAGATAATTTTTAGAACCTTTTTTTTAAAGAGCGGAAAAATGGAACAACAATCCTCCAATCCTACGGCGCCTGACCCGTGGATACCGACATTTTATTTTTTTTCTACGAGGGCCCCTGCAATTGCAACACTAGTCTCCTTCGGGGAACGAGGGTAAACCCCGTCAGGGCCTGGGGATTTATCCACTCTGACTTGCCTCAACACCAGTCTCCTTCATGGACCGAGGGTAAACCCTGTCAGGGCCTGGGGATTTATCCACTCTGACTTGCCTCAACACCAGTCTCCTTCATGGACCGAGGGTAAACCCTGTCAGGTCCCGGGGATTTATCCTCTCTGACTTGCCTCTACACCAGTCTCCTTCATGGACCGAGCGTAAACCCTGGTAGCGACCGAGATATTTTCCACTCTGACTTGCCTCAACACCACTTCCTTCAGGGACCGAGGGTAAACCCTGTCAACTCCCGGGGATTTATCCACTCTGACTTGCCTCAACACCAGGGACCGCGGGTAAACCCTGTCAACTCCCGGGGATTTATCCATTCTGACTTGCCTCAACACCAGGGACCGCGGGTAAACCCTGTCAGGGCCTGTGGATTTATCCACTCTGACTTGTCTTTAGACAGCAATGACCTCCTTCTCTTCACTCTGTATAGGTTCCATGACCTCACTACTTGTTTTGCACATTTCCAGAGACAACTTGTCAGTTTCCTTAGTAAATACAGTTACAACAATACATTTCTGCTCCATTTCTTTTGGTTCCATACGGAGCCGACCACTCAGATTTTCAAGAGTGGCAATTTTATCACTTTCTATTCTTTTGCACTTAATATACCTGCAGAAGCTCTTAAGATTATCCTTTTCCTTGACTGCCAGAACAACCTCATGTCTTCTTTTAACCCTCCTGATTTCTTTCTTAAGCATTTTCATGCACTTTTTATACTCCTCAAGAATCTCATTTGCCCCTTCTTTCCTATACATGTCATACATTCTCTCTTTTTACTTCATCGGAGTTCTAATATCCCTAGAGAACAAAGGTTCCTTAATCTTATTCACTTTGCCTTTAATCCTGTTAGGAACATACAAACTCTGCACTCTCAAAAGTTCTCATTTGACTGCCTCCCACTTACCAATCACATCCTTGCCAGAGAACAACCTGTCCCAATCATGCGTATTAGATCCTTTTTCATTTCATCAAATTTGGCCCTTTTTCAGTTTAGAACTTCAGCCCGTGGACCTGATCTATCTTTATCCATGATCAAGTTGAAACTAATGGCTGTATGATCACTGTCCCTCGGTGTTTCCCCACACAGACTTCCGTCACCTGTCCTAACTCGTTTCCTAATAGGAGATCTAAAATTCCATCCTCTCTGGTTGGTACCTCTACATATTGATGTAGCAAACTTTGCTGAAGACATTATACAAACACTAAACGATCTGGACCTTTAATACTATGGGAATCCCAATCAATATGTGGAAAATTAAAATACCCTACAATCACAACTTTATGTTTCATGCAGTTGTCTGCTGTCTCTCTGCAGATTTGACCCTCCATTTCTCACTGACTACTGTGTGGTTCATAATACAACCCCATTAATGTGGTCATCATGTCTTTCCTGTTTCTCAGCTCCACCCATATGGCCTCGGTAACCATGCCCTTTAAACTCTCCTGCTTGAGCACTGCAGTAACATTTTCCCTGACTGGCAAAGTCACAACCCCCACCTCCACCCTTCATCCCTCTGCCTCTATCACGTCTGAAACCTCGGAACCCTAGGACATTAAGCTGCAGTCCTGCCCCTCCTGTAGCCAAATTTCCGCAATGGCTATGGTTTGATAATTCAAATCGTCAATCCATGCCCTCAGCTTCTCTGCTTTCCGGACAATACTCCTCGCATTGAAATAGACACAGCTCGGAAGATTGTAACCCCCAAACACAACACTTCCATTTCTGATTTTGCCTGAACTTTTAACACAATTGATTTCCACCCCCGCTCCATGATCTGTTCTAGCCCTACAGTTCCCACCCCCTGCAAATCCAGTTTAAACCCTCCCCATTCAGCGCTCGTGGTTTTATACGTCTCTGTGAGGTCACCACTACGTTCCAAGAATTAAAGACCGAACCTGTCCGACCTCTCTGCACAAATCAGTCCATCGAGACTAGACAACATCCATGTTCTCCTCCTTCGCTCTCCTCCACTTGCACATTACCCACCCCACACTCTCTGCCCCTCCCGTACACCGTTATCCTCCTCCTCCACCAATCTCCTCCTCTACTCGGTTCCCGAATCGCCCCAACCACTCACTTAAAAAAAAACTTTCCCTGTCTTTGCCCTTCTAACTCCCCATCTCCCCTATCTTCCTCCTCCGCCCCACACTCCTCCCCTATTATCTCCCCAAATTTTCTCCTTCCCCATCTCTCGTCCCTTTCTACTTCCTATCTCACTAACACCCCCTTTCCCCCTCAGCTCTCCCTACTCCTCGTCATCCACTCTCACCTCAATCCTGTGCCCTCTGGCTCCCGGCACCCCGGAGTACTGTACAATCTGAGACCTTGTTAAAGTCTAGCTAGATAACATCCATTTCCCATGCCTGATCCGTCCTTCCAGATCAAAGTAGCCCGACAGCTCTCCCTGGGTCTCACGTCATCCAGTACCTCTCTCCCTCCTCCATCGCTACCCTCCCTACCTCCCCACTCCCTCCCTCTCTCATCAGTCAATTCTTTCTGCGTTTCTCCCTCCCTTCCTCTCTTCCATCTCCCAGAATGATCTGCCATCTGCGATCTTGTGACTGCACTTGTTAAGGTCAGTGTACATTTTATCCGGTAATCAGGACAAGCGGGACATCCGCAATCAAATCAGTCAGTCTAATCGCCCTAGACCTCACTCCATTATGCAGAGTAGCCCAACAAATGCCTTATTGAGGTCCCTGCACATCATGCCAACTACACTGCCTCATCGTCCGTCTTGGTGCCTCTCTCCAAAGATAGAAAACTGACATGTTCCCTCCGTGGACACTGTCGACACTTCCTGCTGCATCGGTGCAGCAGCCAGATTAACCATAGACCCCTACCCAGCACGGTCTCCCTCCCATCGTGGGGTTGGGGGGTGGGAATGAGATATTAGATTACCGAACAGCCCCATAGAGTGAGCTGATGGACTCCTGACCTCACGATCGACCTCGTAGTGCCCCTTGCACCTTATCGTCTTCCTGCACTGCCCTCTCTCTGTAACTGTGACGCTTTATTCTACATTCTGTGATTGTTTTACGCTGCTCTAAAATCCAAAAACACTACATCTCCGGCTCTACCTTCATCAATGTGCTTAGTCACGTCCTCAAAAAACTTTATCAGACTCGTGAGGCACGACCTGCCTTTGATAAAGCCAAGATAACTATTTATATTTATATTAAACCTGTCAAAATGTTCATAAATCCTGCCTCTCAGGATCTTCTCCATCAACTAAGCAACCACTGAAGTAAGGCTCACTGGCCTATAATTCCGTGGGCTATTTCTCCTCCATTTCTTGAATAAGGGAACAACATTCGCAACCCTCCAATACTCCGGAAACCCTCTCGTCGTCATTGATGATGTAAAGGTCATTGCCAGATGTTCATCAATCTCCTACCTCGATTCCCACAGTAGCCTGGGGTACATCTCGTCCGGTCCCGGTGACCTGTCCAACTTAATGCTTTCCAAAATCTCCAGCACATCCTCTTTCTTAATTTGTACATTCTTAAGCTTTTTAATCCACTGCAAGGCATCCCTTCAATCTCCAAGATCATTTTCCGTAGTGAATACAGAAGTAAATATTCAATCAGAACCTCCGCCACTTCATCCGGTTCCATACACATATTTCCATTGTCTCACTTGATTTGTCCTGTTCTCTCACGTCTCATCCTCTTGATCTCAACGTTTCTATAGAATGCATTGGGGTTTTCCTTAATTCTGACGGCCAAGACCTTCTCATGTCTCCCTCTGGCTCTCCTAATCTCTTTCTTAAGCTCCTTCGTGCTCGCCATAAAATCTTCTAGATTCATATCAGTACCTTGTTTTTGAAACGTTGGTACGGTCTTCTTTTCATCTGATGTGATGTACAACAGCCTTTCTACACCGTGGTCCTGTACCCGACCATCTCAGTGGAACATCCCACAAGAACACCCTGAACTTTGCCACATTTCTTCCTACGTTTCTCTGCGAACATCTGTTTCCAATCCCACCTTCCAACTTCGTGCCTAGTGCCCTTTAATCCATTTAAACGTTTCCCTAACTTGTCTGTGACTATCCCTCTCCAATGCTATGGTAAAGGAGGTAGAATTGTGATCAGTATCTCCAAAATGCTCTCCCACTGAGAGAGCTGACACCTGACCAGGTTCGTTTCCCAAAACCGGATCAGGTGCAGCCTCTCCTCTTGTAGGACTATTTACATATTGTGTCAATAATCCTTCCTGAACACACCTAACAAACTCCACCCCATCTAAACACCCTCACTCAAGGAGGATGCCAATCAATAGTTGGGAAATTAAAATCTCCCACCAAAGCAATCCAGTTGTTATTACAACTTTTGTTATTATCTCCCTCTCTGCTCCTCGATGTCCCTGTTACTATTGGATAGTCTATGCAAAACGCCCATTAGAGTTTTTGACCCCTCCCAATTCCTAACGTACACGCACAGAGACTGTGCAGACAACTCCTCCATGGCGTCCTCTTTTTCCACAACGGTGACAATATCCCTGATCAACATTCCCATGCATTCACTTTTATTCCTTCCTCCCTATTTTTTCTGAAACATCTTAACCCGGCACTTGAATTTGCCATTCCTGAACTTGAGACATCTAAGCTTCTGTAATGACCGCAACATCATAGCTCCAAGTGCTGATCCACGCTCTAAGCTCATCCGATCTTCGAATTAAAATAGACTCGTCTCAAACATTATTCTGAGCGCGTCTCTTCTCCATCAGCTGCCTATCCTTCCTTTATCCATTGTCTCCAAAATTTCTCTATTTGTGAGCCAACTATCGGTCTGAGCGCGTCCCTTCTGTACCATCTGACTATACTCCGTCTCGCACTGTCTCCAAGCTTTCTCTATTTGTGAGCCAACCTCTCTTTCCTCTGTCAATTCGGTTCGGTTCCAAACCCCTAGCAATTCTCGGTTAAACCCTCCCCAGAAGCCATAGCAAACGTCCCCGCCAGGATATTAGTCCCCTTCGAATTAGTCCCTATCCTTTTTGTAGATGTCACCCTGGCCCCAACAGAGCTCCAAATGATCCAGAAATATGAATTCCTGTCCACTGCTCCAATCCCACAGCCACGCATTTATCTTCCACCTCATTCTATTCCTATTCTCACTGTCACGTGGCTCAGGCAGGAACTCCGCGATTACTACCTCTGAGGTTCTACTTAATTTTTTTTTCCTAAATCTTGCAGTATTTCTTCAGGACCTCCCTTTTCCTGCTTTTGTCGTTGCTACCAATATGTACCAAGATTAACCATATAACCATATAACAATCACAGCACGGAAACAGGCCATCTCGGCCCTCCTAGTCCGTGCCGAACTCTTAATCTCACCTAGTCCCACCTACCCGCACTCAGCCCATAACCCTCCACTCCTTTCCTGTCCATATACCTATCCAATTTTACCTAAAATCACGCAACTGAACTGGCCTCTACTACTTCTACAGGAAGCTCATTCCACACAGCTATCACTCTTGGAGTAAAGAAATACCCCCTCGTGTTTCCCTTAAACTTCTGCCCCTTAACTCTTAAATCATGTCCTCTCGTTTGAATCTCCCCTACTCTCAGTGGAAGCAGCCTATTTACGTCAACCCTATCTATCCCTCTCAAAATTTTGAATACCTCAATCAAATTTCCCCTCAACCTTCTACGCTCCAATGAATAGAGACCTAACTTGTTCAACCTTTCTCTGTAACTTAAGTGCTGAAACCCAGGTAATATCCTGGTAAATCGCCTCTGCACTCTCTCTAATTTATTGATATCTTCCCTATAACTCGGTGACCAGAACTGTACACAATATTCCAAATTTGGCCTTACCAATGCCTTGTACAATTTTTAACGTTACATCCCAACTGCTGTACTCAGTGCTCTGATTTATAAAGGCCAGCATTCCAAAAGCCTTCTTCACCACCCTATCTACATGAGACTCCACCTTCAGGGAACTATGCACTGTTATTCCTAGATCTCTCTGTTCAGCTGCATTCATCAATGCCCTACCATTTACCCTATGTGTTCTATTTGGATTATTCCTGCCAAAATGTAGAACCTCACACTTCTCAGCATTAAACTCCATCTGCCAACGTTCAGCCCATTCTTCTAAACGGCATAAATCTCCCTGCAAGCAATGAAAACCCACCTCATTATCCACAACTCCTCCTACCTTAGTCTCATCGGCATACTTACTAATCCAATTTACAACCCCATCATCCAGATCATTTATGTATATTACAAACACCATTGGGCCCAAAACAGATCCCTGAGGCACCCCGCTAGTCACCGGCTTCCATCCCGATAAACAATTATCCACCACTGCTCTCTCGTATCTCCCATCTATCCACTGTTGAATCCATTTTATTACTCCAGCATTAATACCTAACGACTGAACATTCTTAACAAACCTCCCATGTGGAACATTGTCAAAGGCTTTGCTGAAGTCCATATAGACTACATCCACTGCCTTACCCTCTTCAACATTCCTCGTAACTTCTTCAAAACATTCAATAATGTTTGTCAAACATGACCTTCCACGCACAAATCCATGCTAGCTACTCCTAATCAGATCCTGTCTATCCAGATAATTATTAATACTATCTCTAAGAATACCTTCCATTATTTTACCCACCACTGATGTCAAACTGACAGGTCTATAATTGCTAGGCTTACTTCTAGAACCCTTTTAAACAATGGAACCACATGAGCAAAACGCCAATCCTCCTGCACAATCCCCGTTTCTAATGACATCTTAAAGATCTCCGTCAGAGCTCCTGCTATTTCTACACAAACCTCCCTCAAGGTCCTGGGGAATATCCTGTCAGGACCCGGACATTTTTCCACATTTAAATTTCTTATAAGCGCCAGTACTTCCACCTCTTTAATTGTCATAAGTTCCATACCTTCCTTTCTTGTTTCCCACACCTTACACAATTCAATATCCTTCTCCTTAGTGAATACCGAAGAGAAGAAATCGTTCAAAATCCATCCCATCTCCCTCGGCTCAAAAAACATAGTTGACCAATCTGATTATCTAAGGGGCCAATTTTATCCCTCACTATCCTCTTGCTTTTAATATAACAATAGAAACCTTTCGGATTTACTTTCTCCTTATTTGCCAAGCCAATCTCGTATCTTCTTTTAGCTTTTCTAATCTCTTTCTTAAGATTCCGTTTACATTCTTCATATTCCTCGAGCTATTCCTTTACTCCATGCTGCCTATATCTATTGTAGACATCCCTCATTTTCCGAACCAAATTTCTAATATCCCTTGAAAGCCATAGTGCTTTCAAACCTTTAACCTTTCCTTTCAACCTGACAGGAACATAAAGATTCTGTACCCTCGTAATTTCACCCTTAAATGACCTCCATTTCTCTATTACATCCTTCCCAGAAAACAACTTGACCCAATCCACTCTCTCTAAATCCCTTTGCATCTCCTCAAAGTTTGCCTTTCTCCAATCAAAAATCTCAACTCTCGGTCCTGCCCTGTCCTTCTCCATAATTATATTGAAGCTAATACTATTGTGATCACTGGACCCGAAGTGCTCCCCAACGCATACATTTGTCAGCTGTCCTATCGTATTCCCTAACAGAAGATCCAACAGTGCCCCATCTCTAGTCGGTACTTCTATGTATTGTTTCAAAAATCTATCCTGCACACATTTCACAAACTCTAAACCATCCAGCCCTTTTACAGAATGAGCTTTCCAGTCTACGTGTGGAAAATTAAAACCTCCCACAATCACCACCTTGTGTTTACTACAAATATTTGCTATCTCCTTACACATTTGCTCTTCCAACTCACGCTCTCCATTAGGTGGCCTGTAATACACTCCTATCAGTGTTACTACACCTTTCCCATTCCTCAATTCCATCCAAATAGCCTCCCTAGAGGAGCTCTCTAATCTATCCTTCCAAAGCACCGACATAAGATTTTCTCGGACAAGCAATGCAACACCTCCTCCTCTGGCCCCTCCTACTCTATCACACCTGAAGCAACTAAATCCACTAATTTCACTAATAGCTACAACATCATAATTCCAGGTATCAATCCACGCTTTCAGCTCATCCACCTTTCTTACAATGCTCCTAGCGTTAAAATAGATATATTTAAGATACTCTCTACCTCCTCATCTCTTTTCATCCCTAACAATGCATTCAAATTTATTATCCTTTTCTTTCTTCTCGACTACATCTTCAGGCTGAGCGCATCCCTTCTCCATCACCTGCCTTTCCTCCCTCACACTGTCTATTTACTTGTTCTACTGGTGAACTAACCTCCTCTCCCATAGTTTCCTCAAATTGATTAAAGCCACCCCCCCCCGTCTTACTAGTTCAAAATCTGCCTGTAGCCCTAGCAAACCTCCCTGCTAGGATATTGGTCCCCCCAGGATTCAAGTGTAACCCGTCCTTCTTGAACAGGTCACGTTTGCCCCAGAAGAGTTCCCAATGATCCCGTGATTCCTACCTTTGCGATCCTTCTTCTTAACTGCCTTCCTAACTCCCTATACTCTCGTTTCAGGACCTCTTCCCCTTCCTACCTATGTCATTGGTACCTACATGTACCACGACCTCTGGCTCCTCACACTCCCATTTCAGGAAATCTTGGACGCGATCAGAAACGTCCCGAACCCTGGCACCATGGAGGCAAATTACCAACCGGGACTCCCGATAACCTCCACAGAACCCCCTGTCTGAACCCCTGACTATTGAGTCCCCTATTACTATGGTCCTCTTTCTTCTATCCCTACCCTTCTGAGCTACCCGCTGTCACTTCCACCAGGTAGACTGTCCCCCACAACAGTACTCAAACATGAGTACTTATTGTCAAGGGGTACAATAAGATCTGAGGCTGTTCTCCTTTACACTACAAGATATCGTGGACCAGATCAGAAACATCTCCGACACTGGTACCTGGGAGGCAAACGACCATCCGCGTTTTTTCGTACGTCCACAGAATCGCCTATCTGACCTCCGAACTACAGAGTCCCCTATCGCTACTGCATTCCTCTTCCTTTCCCTGTACATCCGAGCCACGGGACCAGACTCTCTTACAGAGGCACGACCATTGTTGCTTCCTCCAGGTAGGCCGTCACCACCCAACAGGAATCAGGCAGGAATACCTATTGTTAGTGGGCACTTATGAAAATCTATGTACATTACATCCAGCACCCGATCTGTCCTCCACAATCAAATTGGTGACACAAATCTCCATCTCCAGAACAGTCTACCATCTGAGCCCTTGTTAATAGCCTCTTCAAACATCTGTATTGTACATCTGCTACCAATTCCTCTTCTGTTCCCCCACCATTCAAATCAGCCTGACAAATCTCCCTGCGTCTCACGCCACGTGTCATCACATTCGTCCTTCTCTCTTCTACTCTAACTATTTTCCCCTCTCCCGCCCAGTCCCACGGCTTCATTCCTTCTCGGTCCTCTCTCCCATCTTCCAGACTGATCTACCATCTGGGATCTTGGTACCGGACTTGTCAAGCTTCCATTCTGTCTATCAATCGATGCATATTAATCCTTCAAACCTCTCTTGGTCCACACCATTCTGTACAGTTAGTCTACCTAGGGAAAATAGTTAAATGTCTTATTGACTTCCCTGGTCACCATGCCTACCACCCTGTTCTCATGAAACTTCCTGGTTCCTCACTACAAATATAAACACTGCTCCACCCATGATCGCAAGAAACCCATGATCGCGTTGTGGACAGAGCTGAGCCCAGCTCCAAAACCAGCCCACCCTGCATGAACTGTTTCTGCACATCCTCCTCCCTCGGGAAAGCAGCCAGCATCCTCAAAGAACTACCTCGGCCCACCCTGAATAATCTCTCCTCTGCACACTCCTATCCGTGAGAAGATGGAAAGCATGTCTCACTCGGCTCAGGGACATCTTCCACATCACTGTTACCAGACTATTGAAGGGTCCGTTACTGCAGTAAGATATAAACCTGACCTCAGATTATGCCCCTTCGTGGCCCTTGCGTATGATTGCCTGTCTGCGTGCATTTTCCTTTTATTCTGCAATCGTTTTTTATTTCACTCCGTTCTACTCCAATGATGTGATCTGTATCTATGTATGTGTCTGGGAACTCTCCCGTGTCTGTGATCGATATAATTAATCTGGATGGCAATGCAGAAGGGTGTGTTGGTACGGTTGCAGTTGATACAGAGATAGGTGGTGTTGTGGATCGTGCAGAAGGCCTGCAAAGCTGCTCCGAGGGGAGGGGGGATTAAACTAGATTTGCAGGGGGAGGGGAACCACCCCTGAGCCGATAGAGCCGATAGTCAGGTCGAGGAGGATAACGGTCATTCCAGAGCTGCATGCACAGTGCATGGAGTATAGCCATATTTAACATATAAAGAGGATTTGAGGAAAGATAAGCAGAGTTAAGGGTGCAAAGGTACTAAGGTAGAAGAGCTAAACTGCGTCCACCTCAGTGCAAGAAACAGCAGGAGCAAAGGAGATGAATTGAGACCTTGGATACATATATGGAATTATGATGTTCTGGCCATTGCAGAGACATGGCTGGAACCAGGGAAGGAAAGGATTCTCAATATTCCTGGATTTCAATGATTTAGAAGGAATATAGATGAGGGGTGGGGGTGGGGAGAACGGAAGGAGAGGTGGCATTACTGGTCGGGGATAGTATTACAACTACAGAAAGGGTAGGTAATGTAGCAGGATCCTCTTTTGGGGCAGTTTGGGCGGAAGTCAGGAACGGCGAGGGAGCAGTTACTCTTTTCGGAGTATTCTGTCGGTCCGCTGGTAGCAGCAGAGATACGGAAGAGCAGAGTTAGAGGCAGATTTTGGAAAGATGCAAAAATAACAGGGTTGTTATCATGGGTGACTTTAACTTTCTTAATATCGATGGCCACCTGATTAGTTCTAATGCTCCAGATGGGACAGAATTTGTTAAGTGCGTCCAGGACGGATTCCTGTCACAATATGTTGGTAGGCCGAGTAGAGAGAGATGCAATACTAGATCTAGTATTAGGTAACGAACCGAGTTAGGTCACAGGTCTCTCAGTTTGTGCAGGATCTGGGTGACAGTGAACATCTCTCCCTGGCCTTTAACATTATCATGGAAAATGATAAAACCAGAGAAAACAGGATTTTGTTTTTAATTGGGAAAGCGCAAATTATGAGGCTATGAGGCTAGAACTTAGGGGTGTGAATTGGGATGATGTTTTTTTTTGGAGGGAAATGTACTATGGAAAAGTGATGAATGTTTAGGGATCTCTTGCATGATGTTAGGAATACATTTGTCCCGGTGAAGAAGGTAATGAATGTTAGGGTGAATGATCCATGGTTGACAAGTGAGTTGGAAAATCTATTCAGGTTGAAGAAGGCAGCATACATCAGGTTTAGGAAGCAAGGATCAGATGGGGCTATTGAGGAATATAAACTAGAAAGAAAGCAGATTAAGAAGGGGCTGAGGAGAGCAAGATGGGGGCATGAGAAAGCCTTGGCTAGTAGGGTAAAGGAAAACAACAAGGCATTCCTCAATTATGTGAAGAACAAAAGGCTGACAGGAGTAAAGGTCGGACCGATTAGAGATAAAAGTGGGTAGATGTGTCTGGTGTATGTGGAAGTGAGCGAGGTCCTCAATAAATACTTGTCTTCGATATTCACCAATGAGAGGGAACTTTCTGAATTTGAGGACAGTATGAGTGAGGTTGATGTTCTGGAACACGTTAATGTTAAGGGAGAGGAGGTGTTGGAGTTGTTAAAATACAGTAGAACGGATAAGTCCCCGGGGCCTGTCGGAATATTCCCCAGGCTGCAGCACGAGGCGATGGAAGAGATTAACTGATCCTGTAGCTAGGATCTTTAAGTCCTCGTTGTCGACGGGGATTAGAGGGAGACGAATGTTGTCCCCTTATAAAAAAAATGTAGTAGGTCTAGTCCGGGTAATTATAGACCAGTAAGCCTTACGTCTCTCATGGGACAGACGTAATATTTGGAAAAGATTCTTAGATATATGATCTCTGGGCATTCAGAAAATCATGGTCATTTATGAGGTCACCAGGCATTTCGATGAGGGTAGTGTAGTGTAAGTGGTCTACATGGGTTTTCGTAAGGCATTTAATAAGGTTCGGCTCGGTAGGCATATTTAGAATGCCAGAAGGCAATACAGGGATATTTTGCCAGGTAGATTCAGAATTGGCTTCCGTGCAGAACGCAGAGCGTTGTGGTGAAGGGAGTACATTCAGATTGGAGGGTTGGGACCAGTGGTGTCCCCCAAGGATCGGCTCTCGGACTGCTACTTTTTGTGATTTTTTTAAACTACCTGGATATTGTGGTAGAAGGTTGGGTTGGCAAGTTCGCCGACGACAAATAAAATGGTGCTGTTTTGGATAGTGTCGAGGATTGTCGAAGATTGTAGAGACATTGATAGGATGCAGAAGTGGGCTGAGCAGTGGCAGATGGAGTTCTACCCGGAGAAGTGTGAGAAGGTACAATTCAGAAGGACAAACTCCAAGGCAGAGTACAAAGTAAATGGCAGGATAGTGGATAGTGTGAAGAAGCAGAGGGATCGGGGCATACATGTCCACAGATCCCTGAAAGGTTACCTCACAATTAGATAGGGTAGTTATGAAAACATATGAAAGTGTTAGTTTTCATGAATCGAGGGATAGAGTTTAAGAGTCGCGAGGTAATGATGCAGCTCTATAAAACTTTTAGGCCAGACGAGGTACTGTGCCCAGTTCTGTTCGCCTTACTATAGGAAGGATGGGGAAGCACTGTAAGATTCAAGATTCAATATTCAAAAACTTTATTGTCATTCTATCCGTATATCAGCTCCACAGGGCAGAATGAGACAGCGGTTCCCAGGAGCAGTGCAATCATAACAACAAACGCAACAATAAATAGTAAACACAACCATAAATAGTAAAACACAACAGCCACATGTCGGTTAAAAAGAAGTTATATGTGTCCAGTGCAAGTGTCCAATGCAGAATCAGGTAGAGCAGCTATTTAGCAGTCTGACAGCTAGTGGGAGGAAGCTGCTTACTAGCGTTGTACTAGGGTTTTTCTCAATGCTGTCCGCCAAGGACTTCTCATGGTTCTTTCTGGCTCTCCTAGTTTCTTTTTCAAGTTTGTTCCTCCTCGCCATATAATCTTCTAGATCGCTATCATTACCTAGGCGTTTGAACTTTTGAACGTTTTTCTTTACTTTCTGAACAGAATTTCAACAGCCTTTATACACCACGTTTCCTGCGCCCTACCATCTTGCTCTTGTCTCATTGGAACGCACCCTGAGGATTTGGCACATTTCTGCCGTCTATTTCCCTCAAAACATGTGTTCCAAGTTTATGCTCCCAAGTTCCTGGTTTATAACTTCGTATGTCCCCTTACTCCAATTAAACGCTTCCTCAACTTGTTTGTTCTTCTTGCTCTCCAATACAAAAGTAAAGGAGATAGAATTGCGATCACTATCTCAAAATGCTCTCCCACTGACCTGCATGATATTTCACCATGTTCTTTTCCCAATACCAGATCATGTACAGCCTGTCTTCTTGTAGGCTTATCTACACATTGTATCAGGAGACCTTCCTAACAGACCTAACAAACTCCATCCTATCTAAACCCCTTGGTCTAGGGATATGACAACGAATATTTGCGAAATTAAAATCTCCTTCCACGAGCACTCTCTTATAATTAAACCTTTCCAGAATTTATATCCCTATCTGTATCTTGATGCCCGTGTTGCTATTGGGTGGTCCATTAAAAACATTCAATGGAGTTATTAACCCGTTCCTGCTTCGAACATCAGCCACAGAGACTCAATGGACAATCCCGCCATGCCTTCCTCCTTTTCTGCAGCCGTGACACTATCTCTGATCAGCAGTGCCACGCCCCCACCTCTGTTGCCTACGTCTCTGCTTTCTGAAACATCTAAAGACCGGCACTGTAAGGAGCCATTCCCGTCCCTGAGCCATCCAAGTCTCTGTAACGGCCACAACATCATCGCTCCAAGCTCTGTTCCATGTTCTCAGCTCATCCGATTTGTTCATGATGCTCCTTGCCTTAAAATAGGCACATCTGAAACCATCGGTCTGAGCGCGTCCCTTGTCTATCACCTGTCTGTCCTCCCTCTCGCGCTGTCCCCAAGCGTTCTCTTCCTGTGAGCCAACCTCCTCTTCCCCAGTCTCTTCAGTCCGGTTCCCACCCGCCATCAATTCGTGTTTAAACTCTCCTCGGTAGCCTTAGCAGGCCTCTCCGCCAGACTATTTGTCCCCCTCGGATTCAGGTGCCACCCGTCCTTATTGTACAGGCCACACCTGGCCCAAAAGAGGACCGAATGATCCAGAACTCTGAGTTCCTGGCCCTTGCTCCAATCCCTCCTCTACTCATTTATCCTCCTCATCACTCTGTTCCTAAACTCACTTGTCCCCAGGCACAGATAGTAATCCCGATATTCTTATCTTTGAGGTCCTGTTTCTCATCTTCCTTCCTAACTCTCTATATTCAGGACCTCTTCCCTTTTCCTTCCTATATCGTCGGTACCAATAGGTATCACGACCTCAGGCTGTTATCCATCCCACTCCAGGATATCATGGACGCGATCAGAAACATCCCGCTCCCAGGCAACAGGGAGGGAAGCAACCACCAGTGTATCTTACCTGCGTCCTCAGGATCGCCTGACTGACCCCCTAACTATAGAGTCACGATTTACTGCTGTCTTCTTGCTTTCTCTACCCTTCTGAGCAACAGGGCCAGACCTTGTGCCAGGAGCACGTCAATTGTTGCATCCCAAATGTATGCAGTCCCCACCTCTCCCCAACAGTACTCAAACAGGAGCACTTATTGTTTAAAGGGACAGCCACACGGGTATTCTCAATTATCTGACACCTGCCTTTCCCTCCCCTGACTGTTACCCATTTATCTGTCTCCCGGGGACCCGGTGTGACTGCTTGCCTGTAAATCCCCTCTATCATCTCCTCACTCTCCCTGACCAGACGTTTCCTTCTCCTGACTGTTACCCATTTATCTGTCTCCCGAGGGCCCGGAGTGACTGCTTGCCTGTAAATCCCCTCTATCATCTCCTCACTCTCCCTGACCAGACGTTTCCCTCCCCTGACTGTTACCCATTTATCAGTCTCCCGGGGACACGGTGTGACTGCTTGCCTGCAAATACCCTCTATCATCTTCGCACTCTCCCTGACCAGACGAAGGTCATTGAGCTGCGTCTCTATTTCCGTATCGCGGTCCCTAAGGAGCTGTAGCTCGACGTAGCTGGTGAGGAAGTGGCCGTCCGGGAAGCTGAGATTCTCCCGGACTTCCCACATCTAACACGCAGTATATAACACTGGCCTCACAGACACTCTTCCTGTTCTGTTCCTCACAGGTAGCTCACCTCGCCTCGACCCGTTATCGCCGAAGCCCGGATGTATCAAAGCCCTGCCGCTCTGCCTCAGGTCACTCCTTTGATAACCGCCCCTTTGGTAAACGCTCCATGGGCCAGCAGCTCCCTGAACCTGCCCTGCTATCCAACTGCCGATTGGCCATCCGGTTAGAGCCAGTGACAGCCCACGTTCAATGGACTAACGCTCTCGAAACCACCTTTTCAAATAGCCGCCGCAGACCTACGAAAAGACGTCTGTTGACGCCTCTCCTTTTATTTCTCTCTTTTTCTCTCTCACCTCTCAGACGGTCTGAACTCCACCTACTCAGTGCTCAAACTTCCTAATGACGAACTTATCACCGAAGAGTATGAAGATCCTCCCATTGCCCCGGGACCTGCGGAAATGTCAGTGGTTGCACAGACAGGTCAGAGTTCACAATAACGACATCACTCTTAAGGGGTCACGTGTGTTATGCACAAGTGTTCAAGTTTTAATGAATCTGCTTCGACCACTTCCTTTGGCCGCTCGTTCCACAGACGGACCACTGTCGGGGTAAACAAGATGTTGTCATTCTTGTCCCCAGTTGCATCATCTACTGCTTTCTCTTTATCCCTGAGCATTTTGGTCCTCGATTATCCAAGCCTACAGAAAAATGACCCTGTCCTAACTCCCTACCCCTCCATTCATCTCAGTCCCAATTCCTCTGAATCTCCTACCTCTCAGTCCCTACTATTCTCTCTGTCCTCCCTCTCAGTCCAAATCTCTCTCTCCTCCCTCTCAGGCCCTACTCCTCTTTCTCACTCTGTCCCTACTACTCTCTCTCTCTCCTCTGTCCCTACCCCTCTCCTTCCTAACTTTCTTCCCTCTCAGTCCCTGCTCCTCTCTCTCTCTCTCTCTCTGTTTCTGTGTCTGACCGCTGGAAATGTGTGATGGGGCCGTGGAGATAGACATTCACACTGTGTCTGACAAAGGCTGTGTGTGACCCGACATTGTGGGGGGATCTAAATTCTGTTCGCTGAACCAGGGAGTGTGTGAGCGGCGGTGTGGAGGGAGAGTCCCTCTGTGTCTGAAAGAGGGAGTGTGTGATGAGACGGTGTGCAAGGAGTAACACTCAGAATCTGTCCCCGGAAGAGTGTGACAGGACGGTGGAATGAGTGAGGAGGCCATGCAGAGAGGGATTCAATCTGTGTCTGATGCAAGCAGTGCGGAACGAGGCTTTGTAGAGGGAGCTAAACTCATTGTGTGACTCCGGGAGTGTGTGATGGAACAATGTGGACATGATCCTCCCTCCAATTCCGACGCCTGAAGTCTGTGATTGGTCCGTGGAGAGAGAAATTCAATCGGCGTGTCTGATCGTGTGAGTGTGTGAACGAACGGTGTGTAGAAAGCTTCAATCTGTGTCTCACCCCGTCTGAGTGTGATCGGACTCTGTATGTGACACAGTGTGCCTGTGATGGGAAGCTATCGCGGGACGGGGGGTGAATGAGTGCCTTTTTATTTAGGTGGTCGTCATATGTGTGTCTGACACCAGGAATAATGAATAGGATGGTGTTCCGTTCTGTGTCTCATAACAGGGGTGTGTAATAGGACAGCGCGGAGGGTACTTCTCTTGTCTTCCGACCCCTGTGTTGTGTGATGTCACCAGGTAGAAGGAGCATAATGTGTGCGGTGGGCTGGTGCCGAGAGTGTTTCATTTCCTATCTGATCACGGGAGCGTGTAATGGGGCAGTGTGGAGGAAGGTTCACTCTGTGTTTGTTCGAGGGCTGCGTGATGGGAAAGTGTGCAGGGACCTTCACTCCATGTCTGACCCAAGGAAAAGAGTGTCTGATAGTGAGGTGGATAGAAAGCTTCAGTCTGAGGCTGACCCGGTCGTGTGTGATGGGACAGTGTGGAAGGGGCAGCACTCTGTCTGACCCCGGGAGTGTGTGATGGGACGGTGTGGAAGGGGCAGCACTCTGTCTGACCCAGGGAGTGTGTGATGGGACGGTGTGGAGGGAGATTCACTGTGTTTCTGACCCCGGGAGCGTGTCATGAGACGGTGTGGAGGGAGATTCACTCTGTTTCTGACCCCGGGAGTGGTGATGGGACGGTGTGGAGGGAGATTCACTCTGTGTCTGACCCCGGGAGTGTGTGATGTGACGGTCTGGAGGGAGATTCACTCTGTGTCTGACCCCCGGACTGTGTGATGGGACGATGTGGAGTTAGATTCACTCTGTGACTGACCCCGGGACTGTGTGATGGGACAGTGTGGAGGGGGATTCACTCTGTGTCTGACCCCGGGAGAGTATGATGCGACCGTGAGACAAGAGCTTCATTCTTCGTCTGTCCCCGAGAATGTCTGACGCGACATTGTGGATGGAATCCAAGTTTGTGTCTGACCCGTATGGAAGAGTGTGATTGAATGGCCTGCAGTGGTTTTCACTCTGTAACAGTCTCCGAGTGCCTGTGATAGGACGGTGTGGAGGAGGTTAACTCTGAGTCTGATCTCGCGAGAGTCTGATGAGACGTTGCGGACGGTGCACACTGTTTCTGACCCCGCGCCTGTGTCAAGGGAGAGTGAGAAAGAGCCTCACTTCATGTCTTTCTCGGGTGTCAGTAATCGGACGGTGCTGAAGAAGCTACACTGTGCCTGATCCCTGGAGTGTACGAGAGGATACTGTGACAGTCGCTTCGCTCTCTGTCTCTCTCCGGGGATGTGTGTTGGGACGGTCTGGAGGAAGATTCACTCTTGTGACTGTCCACAAGAGCGTGTGATTTGTCAGTGAGCAGCTTGCAGTTTGAACCCCTGTGATGGGGCCGTGGGGAGAGAGAAGGTGATAGCTTCACTGCGTATCTGACCTCTGGGGTGATCGATATAAGAGTGTGGATGGAAATTCACTCTGGATCCGACCCATAGGCTGTTTGAAGAGACGCAGTAGTGTGAGCTTCTCTCCTAGGGGTCTGTGTTTGGACAGCGTGGAACGAACATCACTTTAGGTCTGAATCCGTGACTGTTTCGGGGAGGGTCTAGAGATAACCTCAATTTGTGCCTGACTGGAGTATCTGCAATGGATGATGTGGAGGGAACTTCACTGTGCCTGATCATGTTAATGTGCGAGGGGACGGCGTGGGGCGGAGGGGGGATTCACAACCGGCGCGTGTGTGATGGGAAAGTGTGAAGAGCGATTCACTCTGTGTCTCACTGATCCTTGTCCCTGATTTCCAGAGCAAACGTTGTGCCAGGACTGGATCAACAATAAAGACCGGTGTTATTACCTATCCACGTTTGAAACATCTTTCTGCACAGCGATGCAAGTATGTTCAAACCGCGATTCAAGTCTGCTGGAAATCAGTTCAAGTGATGAAGCGGTATGTATCACAGCACGAGAAGATCCCACAGCAACGCAGGAATCATCACACACCCCCGGGGTCAGACACAGACTGAATCTCCACCATACAATCCCGTCACATTCACGCGGGGTCAGCCACAGAGTGAAGCTACCTCCTCACCGTCCCGTCACGCACTCCGGGAGTAAGACGCAAAGTGAAGCTCCCTCCATACTGTCCCATCACACACTTGCGGGGTCAGACACAGTGAATCTCCCTCCACACCGTCCCATCACACACTTGCGTGGTCAGACACAGAGTGAGTCTCCCTCCAACAGTCTCATCACATACAGAGAGAAGTTCCTTCCACAGAGTCCCATCACACACTCCTGGAGTCAAATTAAATATTAACACCCACCTCAAACTCTCCTGATGTCAGACACAGACTGAATCTCCCTCTGCATCGTACCAATACAGATTCATTTTGTAATCAGCTGAGAGAAGCTCCATACATAGTTTTCGAATCTTGGCAGTAACCAAATAAATTTAATGTCACAGACATCTATACACCACATACTTGGTAGCCGAACCCGTGCATACTGGATTGGAAAATGCGAAGACGGCTGAGATTTGAACTAATCAGTGGGCTGGAAGATGACACACAGTTAAGGCCCCTTCACGCTGTCCAATTACACTCTCGTGGGGTCAGACACAGCGTATGTGAGGCTCCCTCAACACAGTCCAATTGCAGATTCCTGTTGTAATCAACTGCGAATCAACTCCGTACATAATTTTCGATTCTCGGCATTAATGAAGTAAATTTAATTTTCCAGAGCTTTGTATCCCTCAATCTTCTGGACAGAAACGTTGCATATTGGATTGGAAAATGCGAAATCGGGTAAGACTTGGACTGATCTTTGGGATGGGAGTTGGGAATTGACATATTTCAAATGGGAGAAAATGGGATTCGTTTACGGACTGAAGTAGTTTTGTGGGAAAAGGGAGGGGCATGGGATTTGTTTGTAGACTGTCCGTCGGTAGGGGTTAGGGTGGATCTATGGGGACATTTTGGAGCCGACACGTGTCTGTTGGGTAAGGACAAATATGTTGGAATATTTTGGAATCTGTCACGGGGCAGTGGGGAGAGTTCAGTACACAGAGATTATTTTGGTATTTCCCCATGAGAGCGCGGTGCAGTTGGATTATTTTGGCGATAGTCGCCGGGCTGTGAGGAGAGGGAGCAACAGCGTGATTCCTTTGGTGAATGACATGTATCTGAGAGAAAAGCGCTGGGCAGCGGGATGAGTTGGGAAACCGATGCAGGACGCTGGGCACACAGTGGGTTAACGGGATTAGTTTGCGAACTGAGACAAGGATGTGGGAGAGAGGGTGCCAGTGGTATAAGACTGGAGGCGGGCCAGAGGATATGAGGAGAGTGCGGAGTAGTGGGATATGTTCGGAAACTGACAAGAAGCTCTGAGTAGATATGGGGGCAACGGAATTAATCCGGGACCGACAGAGGGCTGAGGGAAGAATGTGGAACAGTGGGATTCATTTCGGAACAGACATAGGTCTGTGGGGAGACGGTGGGACAGTGGGGTTTATTCGGGGACTGAAACAGATCAGAGGGGGGAGGGTGGGACATTGGGATTCATTTCGGACAGACATAGATCTGTGGGGAGACGGTGGGACAGTGGGGTTTGTTCGGGGCCTTAAACAGATCAGAGGGGGGAGGGTGGAACAGAGGGATTCATTTCGGACAGACATAGGTCTGTGGGGAGACGGTGGGACAGTGGGGTTTGTTCGGGGACTGAGACAGATCAGAGGGGAGAGTGTGGAACAGTGGGATTCATTTCGGACAGACATAGGTCTGTGGGGAGACGGTGGGACAGTGGGGTTTGTTCGGGGACTGAAACAGATCGTGGGGTGGCCTGTTCGATTCGTATGGGGACTGAAAGGGGACTGTGGCGGGGAAGCGGTTCGGTGGGATTAGTTTGGGGGATACGGGGCAGTGGGGAGACATTGAGTCAGTGCGATAAGTTTGGGGACTGACACAGGCTCTTCGGGGTGAGCGAATTCTTGGGATTAGCTTAGGGTAGGTCTCGTCTCGGATTCTCTGCTGGAGCTGTTTTGTATCTATTGAAATTTTTTAACCCTCTTGGATAGGAATATGGACACGGGTCTCCTGTACAATGTGTCCTCCGGGACGTCCGACTGCAGAGACTGCCGCACGTACCCAGGGGTAGACCCTTGCAATCGCGATCGCCGGTTCATCTGTGAGAGGTCGGCACACCCTTTCCAGGATATTGCTGAAATTATCAGGATCTCTGTCAGCAGCCAGTGGGGCCGAATTGAATCAAGTGACTAACTTCCCTTTCCCGATCTCTCTGAACCCTCTGTCTCCCTGATCCCTCCCTCTCTGTCTCCTTTCCACCCACTCTCGCCTCAATCCTCTGCCGTCCGTTGCTGTGCGGCCTGTTTGAATCAAGTGACTACCATCTTTTCCTCCCCATTACCTCTTCCATCAACTCTCACTCCTCCATCCTCTCAAACTCCCTCCTCACCCTGTGTTCCTTCCTCCTACTCCATTCTCTTCCTCTAGTCGCGTCCCCATTCCCCCAACACACAACGACAAACCTTTCTCCCCATTTCGATTCAGATTCAGATTCAGTTTATTGTCATTTAGAAACCACAAATGCAATGCAGTTAAAAAAATGAGACAACGTTCCTCCAAAATGATATCACAAAAGCACATGACAAAACAGACTACACCAGACAATCCACGTAACGTTTGGCAATCACCAATCCAGTCCGGGGAGGCTACTGCGTATTAATATCGCGCTACCGTCTTCGCGCGTTCCCCGGAAAGGAGCTCCAAATCCACCAGATAAAGAAGACCAAAAACTAAAGCTACAAGACCTGCACAAAACCACATAATTACAACATATAGTTACAACAGTACAAACAATAGCATAATTGATATAAAAGCAGAGCATGGGCACAGGAAAAATAGTCCAAAGATGTTAAAGGATTATAAGTTCAAAATAAATCACCACACAGTTTCCACAAGTCCCCAGGGTCTCAACAGACTCGCCTTTCCACGCCGGCGGCAGAAGAGAATACCCCCTTCTTTCTCGCTTTCCACCCCGTCCCGCTCTTCTCCACTCCCTCAATATCTGGGCCCACCCACTAAATCTCCGCCCTTTCTCCGCCCGCTCTTTCTCCTCTCCCTCTGCCAACACTTTCACACTTTCACCCCCCTCGTTACCCCTTTCTCTACCCTCCCTCTACGTTCTCTCTGAACCCTCCGTCTCCCTGATCTCTCTTTCTTTCTCCTTTCCACGCATTCTCACCTCAATCCTTTGCAATCTCATCCTCGATAAGCCAACTCTAGGTTAAAAAATAAACTATGCCTATTTCCTCCGTCTGTGTCGCTCTTGTGTTTATGCCCCTCTGTCAGGTTACGACAACGCTCCAGGGAATAAGGTCCCAATCTTCCCTCCCTCTCTCGGTAACCCTCGACTTATTGCAGTTTCCCCGCAGAACTCCCTGACACTCTGTCCGGTTCAGTGACATTTCTCCAAAACCAGAAAGCCTCCCCGACGTCTTGTACCAACGCAACGTGATGTCCCGACTCCTGTGCTCAGTGCCCGGACTGGAGAAGATCAGCGTGCCAAGTGTTCTGTCGTATCGAATACTTCCAGGCAGAAACGCCATTTGAATGTCTTACCTAAAATTTATCCGGCCTTGAATTTCTTCTTTTGCGGCATCAGAACGGCCAAAATATGTAGAGCTAATGTAAATTACAAACATTAATAAACACGGCTGAAATGTCGAGTGTGCGCTTGTGCGTTCAGAGACATGTTGGCGCAAGGTGAGAAGATGTTCCTGAATCGTTGTGTGTGGGTGTTCAGGCTCCTGCGACTCATCCCTGATGGTAGTAATGATTAGAGAGCTTCTCCCGGGTGGGGAGAGTACTCAGTGATGGATGCCGCCTTCCCGAGGCATCGCCTCTTGACAATGTCCGCGATGGTGGGGAGGGGTGTGACCGTCAGAGTGGCGGCTGAGGCTGGAACCCTCTGTAGCCCGTTACTATTCTGTGCGTTGCAGCATCCGCACCCGGCGGCGATGCGGCTAGACAGAAAGTTCCCCAACGAAAATCCATAGAATTTTCCTCATCTTCACTGAGAGAGCAGATCCCCTCAAACTCCTAAAGCTGTGATCCCTTCCGAACGGAGACAACTGTGGATGGTGTTGAACCCAAATGCAGAGTCAGGTCTGGAATTAATTCAGACTCAGACTCGAAATGAACAAGCCGGCACCAACCCAAACCAAAGACGACATCTCCAGCAGTCGGACTGTAGACGGAACTGTTACGGTTGAGCTCAGCTACTGTCCTTTAATGGTAGACTTTCCTCGACGGAATGTTACATTGAACAATTATATCTCTGAATCTTAGAAGAAAAGCAGGAAGTATACAAAGTTGAGGGGCGGCTTGACTAATCACACGAGGTTCATTGATAAACTCAGGACAAGAGGGGTTCATGTGCCTCTTTAATAGAGACGGTAATGTTCAGGGATGGTTATTGTGCAGTCAGAAATGATTTACTCCAGTCGGTATATTACAACATTGTGGGCCGAAGGGTTTATTCTGTTCGGTGATTTACGATTACTGCTCTGCAAGAGGCGCGTGAAGAAAGATTTAAATTCATCGAATGGGCAGAGATGTGGTGGGGTAAATCAAGGACTTTGACGACAGATTGCGAAACACAGAGAACAACCACTTTATAGACAGCATCGGCAGTGAGCGAGACACACAGCTGTCACTGTGACACCTACACCCCCCTCACCATGACATGGACACAAACCGGAACGGACGCTAAGCGACCCTAAACCGCGAACCCACGAGCATCTCGCCGTGACGCTCTGCGTAACAATGTTGGGACTGAAACTGGATGAACTCGGGATAATTCGAGAGTCTGCAAGGGTGATAGGGAAGACATATAGAGAGGTATTAACAGCTACGGTGTAGGATACAGGAAAATGGGTGACAGACAGGAAGGCGAAGGGGGTTAAACATCCCCTTGTGGCCAACCCGCTCAATAACAGGTAGACCACTTTGGATACTTCTGGATGGGAGGAGAAAGGTGCAAATGGCCATGCACGGGGAAGTCCCGCCGGTCAGTTCTCTGGCACTGACTGTGCTTCTGTGGCTCAGCAGGGAAGGGGGTGAAATATGGCGAGTTGTATCGATAGGGTAGTTTTTGTTATGTGAAGGGAAAAGAGGTGCTGTAGACGAGAACGAGATTCCTCGATGGAATGTGGTTGTTATCATTATCAACATATAGGTAGGAAAAGGGAGACTGTTCTGCAAATTTATGTTGTGGCTAAAATTCGGCTAAAGTGTTTGGGTTGAAGCGCACAGAATATGTATAGAATACGAAGATATTCATACGTAGGATACGTAGGATATCAGTCAGTACTTTCACGCATTATGTACACACACACACACACACACAGACACACACACACACACACACACAAACACACACACACACATACACACACACACACACACAAACACACACAAACACACACAGACACACACACACACACACACACACAAACACACACACACACACACACACACACACACACACACACACACACACACACACACACACATTTATGCAGTTTGAGGCCCCCTGGCATTTTGAATGGCACTGTAATCTACAATTGTTCACAAAACAGATTGTATTTTGCCGAGCGAATACTGGGGGCCAGCACATACTCCAGCCTGGAGGCCGCCGCACACCGCCCCCACCTTGCTCAGTTCCTTCATTTCATCTTCCATGATCAACTCTCTCAATTTACACTTGAACTGGATTGGAACTAATATCCCAGGGGTAAGGTTTGCCATGAGAAGGGGAGAGTGGTGTTACAAACTAGAGTATCAGGGACATGTAAACAAGAACGCCATTACAGATAGTTAAGTGGTTGTTTACAGAAGTCTCAGAAACAGTCAAGAAGCAAAAGGTTGAGCCTGCTGGGACTCATGTTCTGAGCTGCGTACGTTTCAATACAGGAAGTATTGTTTGAAGGGCAGTTGCGCTCAGGTCAGGGGTCAACGCCTCTGAACCTGACCCGGCAGATATTAGTGAGACTTGATTGCAGGGAGGACAGTACCGTTTGCATAACCTATGAACGAGACACACAGACCTCACTGTGACACGGAGATGTTCTTCAATGGGACACTGAAAGTGTTTCGGTGTCACTGCCACAAACAACATCTGACATGATTGTCTATATGAATATATATATATATATATATATATATATATATATATATATATATAGAGAGAGAGAGAGAGAGAGAGAGAGAGAGAGAGAGAGAGAGAGAGAGAGAGAGAGAGAGAGAGAGAGAGAGAGATAAATGACAAGAACCACTGGACTGTCCGAACAAGCAGAACCGGGGTCAGACACAGTGTGAAGTTCAGTTCACATCGTCCCATCACACAGCCACAGGATCAAATCCAGAGTGAAGATCCCGCCCCCACAAAAGCACCTGGAGTCAGGCAGAGTGAAACTTCCTACGCAACCCGCTTAACCCCATTCTCAAGGGAGAGAAATAGAGAGACAGACAGAGCGAGAGCGAGAGAAAGACAGAGAATGAGGTACAGAGACAGAGGGAGGGAGATGGAGAGAGACAGATAGAGGAAGGGGCAGAGAGAGAGAGAGAGAGAGAGAGAGAGAGGAAGAGAGAGGGAGGGAGAGAGATTGGTTTACTCAGGCTCTGAACTGAGGAGAGTGTGATGGAACGGGGTGGAAGGATCTTCACTGTGTCTGACCCCGGGAGTGTGTGATGGGACGGTGTGGAGGGAGATTCACTCTGTGTCTGACCCCGAGAGTGTGTGATGGGATGGTGTGGAGGGAGCTTCATTCAGTTTCTGACCCCGGGAGTGAGTGATGTGACAGTGTGGGGGGAGAGGCCCCTGTGTCGGACCCCGGGAGTGTGTGATGAGACGCTGTTGGGGGATATTCAATCTGTGAAGAAGAATGAGAAGTTTGTGTGGACAGTGCCTTGTCAAGGATCATTTGAGAAATTGAAAACTATGACATGTCATCAACCTGTGCTCAAGACATCCGACTTTGAAAATAACTTTTTCATTAACTGTTTATGCTAGTGATGAGGCTGCAGGAGCAGTTTTAATGCAAAGGACTGCGGGTGATAAGGTTGATATTCCAGCAGCTTACTTTTCTAAGAAAATTAATACCGTGGGTATGTTGTACTTGTCACGTGACAGTGGTGTTGAAGCTATACTGGAACTAAGGTAATGCTCTTGTGATGGTGGTGGGACGTCATTTTCACGCCAGCAAAGATTATATGACAGGTTTTTTTTTTCAAAAGGTTATAAAAAGTGGACACCTTCCTGAGAGGAGGGGCAGTTCGTGGCTGGATTTGCCATTTTGACTCCATGCTACTGAGTGCTGCAATATTATGACGCAGTTCCGTTGAAAGGTGGAGTTATATTTAATGCCTAAAGTTTAAAAGGTCATTCCCGGCAGTTTCTTTATAATACTGCCAGTTAAATATCAGTGGAGAGTGAAGATCGGAGTTCGGGAGCTGTAAGATCGAGGGAAGTCGATTTCGACGGTGAAACAGTTTCAACCATGTATGATCCTCATTCGGTAGGAATTCGTTGGCGGTGCCCGTATTAACCCCAGCAAATAATAGCAGAAAGGGTTAGGTGCAGTTTTGTCAAGAAAAGGTCAGTGCCTTTAAGGTGTTTCATTTTCATCTTCGTAAATTCTCCGGGAAAAGTATAGGTCGACGGGGAACAGCAACAACACGACGTGAAAGAGAATTTATATCGTCAACCAAATGTCTCTTCTTTAATGGACTGTAAGCATTTTGAACTTCCGCAGTACTACTTTGAAGAACAGATTTTGCAACATCGATTTAAGAACTATTTTCGCATTATCCCTTTAAGAACTGTTTCAGCTGCCGCACAGCAGCTGATTTCCGGTTGCTTTAGGCGTTTGTTTACTTTTGGGGTTTGTTTTTCAGTGTTTAATACATGGTTTATTTGTCAAAATAAAAGCCCTGCCTCACTGATATATTTATTGTTGCTGAATCCGTAACACTGGTATTTTATTAAATGCATTGCAGAAATCCATATCCACTACATCTACCGATCTTCCTTCATCAATGTGATTAGTCTCATCCTCAGTAAATTCAATCATGCTCGGAAGGCACAAGTTTCCCTTAACAAAGCCATGCTGACTATTCCTAGTCATCTCATAACTCTCCAAATGTACAAAAATCCTGCCTGTCAGGACCTTCTCCATCAATCTACCAAACACTGAGTTAAGGCGCACTGGTCTATAATATTCTGGGCGACCTCTACTCCCTTTCTTGAATAAATAAACAACATTAACAACCGTCCAATCACGCTGCCGTGAGTGTTTTGTGGAAGAGAGTGTTTGGAAATTCTCTGTATGTTTGACAACAGCTTTATTTGATGGGGCGGTCCCGAGGAGAATTCACTTTGTCTCTAACCCAGCGGTTCTGTGTGATCGGACAGTTAAGATGGATCGTCACTTTACAACTGACGCCGGGATTGTGAGATGGGCAGGTGTGAAGGGATCGACATTCTGATTCTGACTGCCGGTGGATGTAATGGACGGTGCAGACAGAGAGATAGAGTCACTGTTTTTTTTTACTTCTATATTCTAGAGCAGCTGATATGAAGCAACAGATTTCTAATCCTTATTCAAAGAGAACTGAAATAAATGAAAAGAGTCAGAGACATGTGTCAGATAGACAAAGGATATACCCACACCAGAGCGAAACTCCCTCCACTCGATCCCATCACACATTCCTGGGATCAGACACAAAGTGCAACTCCCGCCACACCGACCCATCGCACACTCCCGGGGTCAGCAACAGAGTGAATCTCCCTCCACACCGTCCCATCACACACTCCCGGGTCAGACACAGAGTGAATCTCCCTTCACACCGTCCCATCACACACTCCCGGGTGCCAGCACATCCTTATTTTAAAGTAATTTTTCTAACTCAAACTAAAACACAAACACTAAACATATGCTAACATATCCAGAGAATCGCACATGAGCAGCATCAAATATTACTTATTAACTTTAAATGCACAAATAAACAAATAAATCCTCTCTGAATACTGCCGGACAGAAGGAACTAAAAAGGATCTCTTTGGGATCATTTCTTTATCATAAATCTTTTATAAATTCACAGCAAATTTTATATCCATGAACGCAAATATAACAATAAGGAACATTTATTTATATTTTTACGTCAGACTACAAACAACACGTTAACACTCTGAAACTTCCCATAACCAGAAAGCTCTAAAGACTACAAATCTGTCAACTTTTCGGGTTATCTCTGTACATGTTTCTGTTTTGTGACTCCTGTTAGATATGGGTCAGACACGTGATGTTGCTCCCACCACGTCATCTCAGTTCGACCGGACATCGATCTCTAGGTTCTCAGCTTCTCTATGTCTGTGTGAATACAGGCCGGCCGTGTGGCTTCACAGCACTTCCTCCCAGTGATTGCAAACTCAGTTCCCTTTCCCAGCCGTCCCTCTCCTACCCCTCCTTCCTCTTTTCGACATCTAATCTCACACACACATGTACTGTCTTTGAAGGGAGAGTAAGGGACTGAAAGAGAGAAAATGATAGACAGAAGGTGATGGAGGGTTTTTGAGAGAGCTCCTGAACGTCACTGCTACACAGTCTAAAAAGGGCAATCTTTTGCTCTGCCGGCCTCTCGATGGGAGGCGGCTCGCCTACTTCGGTGGGTGTCGCGGATTTGTCCCAGGGCCGTTGTTTCTAATGCATAGAGGGTCTGAATCAACTGAAGGTTGGAGTAGGTGATTCAGTACTGGTTGCAAATCTCTCCGACAGTATAAGCTCTGCATGAGTGACAACATATCCGTCCGTCTTCTCACTCTCTCCACTAATTTCTATCCAAGAATCCACCCTTTCTATTTTTACCCGTCTCACTGTCGATTCTCACCCACTTTTCGCCCTCCCCTTATTAAATTCCGCACCCCCAAAATCCGCATCCCATGACACACTCACTTCCTCGTCCGGCTCTCGGCTCCTCTCTTTATCAGCTTTTCATCCGGTGTTTCTCTGAGTCGGTCTGATCCGCTTGTCAACACGGGCTTCCTCTGACAACCGTTACTTCCCCTCACAGAGCTCAGAGCCGCAGAGGATCCTCGACAGGATGGAAAACAGCGAGAGGGGAGTGGGACAGACACGGAGGGAGTGAGTTTCAATCACTTTCTAACTCGGGGATTGGATAATGGGTCGGTGTAGCAGGGGCTTCACCCTGTGTCTGAGTTCGGGAGTGGGTAATGGGACGGTGTGGAGAGAGCTTCACTTTGTGTCTAACGCAGTTTGTATGTGCTGGGGCAGCGTTTGCGATCTTGACTCTGTGGCTGATCCACGGAAAGTTTTCTCGGAGAGTGTGCTGGGAACTTCTCTATATGTCTGACAAAAAGATTATTTGATGGGACAGTGCAGAGGGCGCTTCACTCTAACTCTTAGCTGGCGAGACTGTGTGATCGGACGGTTCAGAGGGATTTTCTTTTTGCAACTGACGCCGGGAATGTGTGATGGTCTGGTGTGAAAGGTTTCCCTTTCTGTGTCTGACTACCGGCGGATGTAATGGACGGTGTGGAGAGAGATTCACTGTTCATTGGTCTTATTTTCCAGAGCAGACGATGCGGCGAGGCAACATTGCCCGTACTCTGTTTCAAAGCGTCCTGAAATAAAGTAAAAAGAGGAAGAGGTATGTGTGATATATCGACCCTAGTGTGAAGCTCCCTCCTTCCATCCCATCACACACTCCCGTGGTCAGACACAGAGAGAATCTCCCTCCACACCGTCCCATCACACACTCTCCCGGGGTCAGACACAGAGTGAATCTCCCTCCACACCGTCCCATCACACACTCTCCCGGGTTCAGACACAAAGTGAATCTCCCTCCAAACCGTCCCATCTCATACTCCCGGGGTCAGACAAAGAGTTTAACTCCCTCCATTTCCCTCATGGAAAAGGATAGAATCAGAGAGCACGGGATTTTCTTAATTGGGGAAGGGCAAATTATGATGCTATAAGGCTAGGTTGTGAATAGGGATATAGCATTTTTTCTGGGAAGAGTACTATGGATATGTCGTCAATGTTGAGGGATCCCTTGCATGATGTTATGGATAAATCTGTCCCGGTGAGGAAGATAATGAATGGCAAGGTGAAGGAATCATGGGTGATATGCGAAGTGGAGAATCTAGTCTCGTGTAAGAAGGCAGCACACCTGACGTTTAGGAAGCAAGGATCAGATGTGTCTATTGAGGAATATACGATAGGAAGAAACGAGCTTCTAAGGGGCTGAAGAGAGCACGAAGGGGGCATGAGAAGCGGTTCGCGAGTAGGGTAAAGGAAAACCCCAAGGCATTCTTCAATTATGTGCAGATCAAAAGGAATACAGTAGTGAAGGTAGGACCGATTAAAGATAAAAGTAGGAAGATATGCCTGGAGGCTTGGTAAGAGAGCAATGCACTATGCAGGGCAGTGCACTATGGGCATTCGGTCGATATTTAGGGATGTCTTGCAGGATGTTAGGGGTACAAGGATCAGATGGGTCTATTGAGGAATATACTGTAGGAAGAAAAAGCTGAAGAAGCGGCTGAGGAGAGCAAGGAGGGGAATAAACCTACCGAGCGGACCCTTGTCAAATGCCTTACTAAAATCTATGTAGATCACATCCACTACACAACCCTCATAGATATGCTCGGTCACCTCCTCAAGGAAATCTATCAGGCTTGTCAGACAAGATCTGCCTTTCACAAATCCATGCAGACTGTCCCTGATCAGACCATGGTACTCTAAATGCCCATTGATCCTATCTCTAAGCAAGACGGGGGCATGAGAAAGCCTTGGCGAGTAATATAAGGCAAAACAACAAGGCACTCTTCAGTTATGTAAAGAGCAAAAGGATTACAGGAGTGAAGGTAGGACCGATAAGAGTTAAAGGTGGGAAGTTGTGCCTGGAGGATTTGGAAGTGAGCGAGTTCCTCAATGGTTACTTCTGTTCGGTATTCGCCAATGAAAGGAAACTTGATGACGGTGAGGACAATATTACTGAGATTGATGGTCTGCAAGATGTTCATATTAAGAGACAGGTGGTGTTGGAGTTGTTAAATTACATTAGGACGGATAGGTCCACGGGGCCTGACGGAATATTCCCCAGGCAGCTCGTGGAGGCGAGGGAAGAGATAGCAGAGCCTCTGCATAGGATCTTTTTGTCCTCGTTGTCAGGGGTAATGGTACCGGAGGATTGGAGAAGACGACTGTTGTCCCCTTCTACAAAAAAGGTAGCAGGGATAGTCCAGGTAATTATAGACCAGTGAACCTTGCGTCCGTGGTGGGAAAGCTGTTGGAAAATATCCTTTATGGTATGATCTATGGGCATTTGGAGAATCATTATCTGATTAGGGACAATAAGCATGGATTTGTGAACGGCCTGTCCTGTCTAACATGCTTGATATAGTTCTTTGAGGGGGTTACCAGGCATATAGATGAGGGTAGGGCAGTGGATGAAATCTACACGGAATTTAGTAAGGCATTTGGCAAGGTTCCACACAGTCGGCCTATTCAGAAAGTCAGAGTCCATGGAATCCAAGGAAGTTTGGACAGGTGGATTAGAATTGGCAGATCGGAAAGTTGTTACTAGAGAGGTCCTTCAAGCATCGGTTCTAGGATCACTACATATCGTGACTTATTTAACGACCTGCATGTGGGGATCGAAGGCTGGGTTGGCACGTTTACAAATAACACACAGTTTGCTGGTGTAGTGGACAGTGTAGAGGATTGTCGCAGATTGCAGAGATATCGTGCAGGATGTTAGGGATAAATTTGTCCCATTGAGGAAGATAAAGAATGGTAGGGTGAGGGAACCATTTGTGACAAGTGGAATATCTAGTCAGGTGGAAGAAGGCAGCATACACGAGGTTTAGAAAGCAAGTTTCAGATGGGTCTATTGAGGAATATAGGGTAGCAAGAAAGGAGCGTAAGAAGGGGCTGAGAAGAGCAAGAAGGGGGCTTGAGAAGGATTGGCGAATAGGGTAAAGGAAAACCCCAAGGCACTCTTCAATGATGTGAAGAACAAAAGGATAACTGGAGGTACGACCGATTAGAAATAAAGGTGGGAAAATGAGGCTGGAGGCTGTGGAAGTGAGCAAGGTCCTCAATGAATACATTTCTTCGGTATTCACCAATGAGAGGGAAGTTGATGACGGTGAGGATAATACCAGTGAGATAGATGTTCTGGAGGATGTTGATATTAAGGGAGAGGTGGTTGTAGGAGTTGTTAAAATACATTAGGACGGATAACTCCAGCAGGCCCGATGGAATATTCCCCAGACAGCTCCTCGATGCGAGGGAAGAGATAGCAGAGCCTCTGGCTAGGATCTGTATGTCCCCGTTTTCAACGGAAATGGTACCGGAGGAATGGAGAAGGGGAATGTTGTCCCCTTGTTCAAAATAGGTACAGGGATATTCCGGTTAATTATAGACCAGTGAGCCTTTCGTGTTTGGTGGGAAAGCTGCTGGAAAAGATTCTTAGAGATTGGATCTATGGGCATTTAGAGAATCATTGTCTGATTAGGGACATTCAGCATGGCTTTGTGAAGGTCAAATCGTGTCTAATAAATCTGTTAGAGTTCTTTGAGGAAGTGACCAGGCATATAGATGAGGGTAGTGAAGTAGATGCGATCTACATGGATTTTAGTAAAGCATGTGACAAGGTTCCACACAGTAGGCTTATTAAGAAAGTCAGAGGCCATGGAATCTAAGGAGGTTTGGCCAGGTGGATTCAGAATTGGCTTGCATGCAGAAAGCAGTGGGTCGTTGTGGAGTGAGTTACTACTAGAGGTGTCTCTCAAGCATCGGTTCTGGGACCTCTACTTTTCGTGATTTTATTAACGACCTGTGGGAGTAGAAGCGTGGGTTGGCAAGTTTGCAGACGACACAAAGGTTGGTGCTGTTGTAGATAGTGCCGAAAGTCCTGCACTGTGCTATATAGTTCTATGTTCGATGTTCTATATCGTCCCATCATACACTTCCGGGATCAGACGCATGATTAAGCTCCCTCCACATCGTTGGTGTTATTTCTGCTCACATAAACCCAATATCGATTTCTCCTGAGATTCCCGGTCTTGTGCTTTCAGACCTCTACCTCCCAGTGACTGCAAACTCACCACACCTCCACAGCTGTACCCCCTCCCCCCCCCCATCCTCAGTTCTATCTCTGGTCTCACACACACTTATTATCTCTGAGAGAGACTACAGGAACACTGATGTGCTGCTGCTGGGTGAGAGGGGAGAGAGGGAGTGAAGAGGGAGTTTCGATCTGTTTCTGAATCCGTTTTGTGCTATCGTACTGTGAAGCGGCAGACTGACTCTGTGTCTGACGCCGAGAGTGTGCGACGTGACGGGTGGAGGGAGAATCACTCTGTGTCTGACCCCGGGAGTGTGTGATTGGACGGTGTGGAGGAGTTTCACTCTGTGTCTGACCCCGAGACTGTGTGATGTGACGGAGTGGAGGGAGAATCACTCTGTCTCTAAACCGCCGAGTGTGTGTAATCAGACGTTTCGGAGGGATCTTCCCCTTGCAAGTAACGCCCTGAATGTGTGATGGAAATATGTGAAAGGCCTCCCATTCTGTGTCTGACTAAAGGCTGATAAAAGGCAGAGAGATTGACTGATCACTGTTCCTGTTTTCCAGAGCAGATGTTGGAGCGAAGCAGCATTGTTCGAACTCTAACTCAAAGCGTCTTGAAATAAATTCAATTGCCGTGCAGGTATGTGTGAAATATCCACACCAGAGTGAAACTCCCTCCACTCCAACCCATCACATACTTCGGGGTACAGACACACAGAGTAGCTCCCTCCACACCGTCCATTATGTCATTCACACAGAAAGGCGACCTCCACAACGTCTCATCACACACTCACAGGGTCGGAAACAGAGTGAATCTCCCCCCACTGTCTCCCATCACACAATCCCGGGGTCAGACACAGAGTTCATCTCCCTCCACACTGTCCCACCACTCACTCCCGGGGTCAGACGCAGTGTGAATCTCCCTCCACACCGTCCCATCACACACTCCCGGGGTCAGACACAGTGTGAATCTCCCTCCACACCGTCCCATCACTCACTCCCGGGGTCAGACGCAGTGTGAATCTCCCTCCACACCGTCCCATCACACACTCCCGGGGTCAGACACAGAGTTCATCTCCCTCCACACTGTCACACCACTCACTCCCGGGGTCAGACGCAGTGTGAATCTCCCTCCACACTGTCCCATCACACAGTCTCGGGGTCAGACACTTGGTGATGCTCCCTACACACTGTCCCATCACACAGTCTCGGGGTCAGACTCATGGTGAATCACCCTCCACACCGTCCCATCACACACTCCCGGGGTCAGACAGAGAGTGAATTCCACCTCTACACCGTCCCATCACACACTCCCAGGGTCAGACACGGAGTGAATCTTCCTCCACTCCGCCCTGTCGCACAGTTTCGTGGTCAGAAACATGGTGATGCTCCCTGCACATCTTTGTTGTTCCAACTACTCACTTCCACCGGATATCGATCTCTCGGTTCTCAGCTTGTTTACATCTCTGCTTCTACAGGCTGGTCGTGTGGTTTCACACCTCTTCCTCCCAGTGACTGCAAACTCAGCACCACTTCACAGCCCTCTCGCTCCTCCCCCTCCATCCTCTGTCCTGCCCCTGGTATCACACACAATGATTATCTCTGAGACAGACACACTGTTGAAGAGTGCTTACTCTGGTGAAGAACGTTGAAAAATTGGTGATGGTGAGAGGGGAGAGAGCGAGTGAGATTCGATCTGGTTCTGAATCCGTTACTGTGTTATCGGACTGTGAGGCGGCAGATTCACTCTGTGTCTGATTCTCGGAATGTGTGCTGCGTGGGAGATTGTCTCTGTTTCTGCCCCTTTGGAATGTGTGATGTCTCTGCCCACACTGTGTCATCACACTCTCCTGGGGTCAGTCACACTGCGAAAATCCCTCCACACCGTTTTTGACACTCTCTGGCTGTCAGACACAGAGTGAATCTCCCTCTAAACCGTTCATAACCTCACATGGTCAGATAGAGTGTTCAACTCACTCCAATTCCCTCATGGTAAACATTAGCATTTTTAAATTGGGGGACGGAAGATTATGAGGTTATGAGGTTAGAACTTGGGGGTGTGAATTGGGATGAAGTTTCTGCAGAGAAATGTACTATGGAAATGTGTTCGATGTTCAGATATCTCTTGCACGATGTTAGCATAAATCAGTCCCAGTAAGTAAGATAAAGAATGGTAGGATTAAGCCTCCATGGGTGACGAGTGAGGTGGAGAATCTAGTCAGGTGGAAGAAGACAGCATACATGATGTTTAGAAAGCAAGCATCAGATGGATCAATCGAGGAATATTGAATAACAAGAAAGGACCTTAAGAAAGGGCTGAAGAGAGGAAGAAAGGGGCATGAGAAGGTCTTGGAGAGCAGGGTAAAGGAAAATCACAGGGGATTCTTCTATTCTGTGAAGAACAAAAGGATAACAAGAGTGAAGGTACGACCGATTAGAGATAAAGGTGGGAAAATGAGCCAGGAGGCTCTGGAAGTGAGCGAGGTCCTCACTGAGTACCTCTCTTCTGTATTCGCTAATGAGAGGGAACTTTATTTCGGTGACGACAATATGAGTGAGATTGATGTTCTGCAGCATGTTAATATTGAGAGAGAGGAGGTGTTCGAGTTTTTTAAAATACATTAGGTCGGGTAAGTCCCCAGGGCCTGACGGAATCTTCCCTAGGCTTGTCCACGAGGCGAGGGAAGAGATTGCTGAGTCTCTGGACAGGATCATTATAACCACGTTGTACACATGAATGATACCAGAGGATTGGAGGGAGGTGAATTGTGTTCCCTTCTTCAAGTTGGGTAGCATGGATAGTCCGGATAATTATAGAACAGTGAGATATACGTCTGTGGTGGGAAAGCTGTTGGAAAATACTCTTAGAGACAGGATCTATCGGAGGAAGGTTTTTACACAGTGAGTGGTTGGTGCTTGGAATGCACTGCCTGATTCAGTGGTGGAGGCAGATACACTAGTGAAATTTAAGGGACTACTGAACAGTTATATGGAGGGACTTACGGTGGATGGTTATATGGGAGGCAGTATAAGGGTTGCCAGAACAATGTGGGCCGAAGGGTCTTTCTGTTCTATGTTGTATGGCGTCCCATCACAAACTCGCGGCGTCAAAAACATGATGAAACACCCTCCCCACCGTCCCGTCACACACTCCCGGGTCAAAGCACGTTGTGAAGCTCCACCCACACCGTCCTGTCACACAGTTCCGGGGTCAGGTACAGAATGAATCTCCATCCACAGCGCCCCGTCACAAAACCCAGGAGTCAAACGCATGGTGAACCTCCCTCCACACCGTCCCTTCCCACACTCCCGGGTTCAAACACATGCTGTAGCTCCCTCCACACCGTCCCGTCACACACACCCTGGGTCAAACACATGGTGAAGCTTCCTCCACACCGCCCCATCACACAATCCCGGGGTCAGATACAGAGTGAATCTCCCTCCACGCCGTCCCAGCACACACTCCCGGGGTCAGACCCTGTGGGAATCTCCCGCAAAACCGTTCCGTCACACACTCCCGGGGTCAAACACACGGTGAAGCTCCCACCACACCGTCCCATCACACACTCCCGGGGTCAGACACAGAGCTAAGCTCTCTCCACACCAGCCTATCACACTTTCTCGGGGTCAGACACATGGTCAAGCACCTTGCACACGGTTGCTGCTACATCTGCTAGCTGCCACCGGATAACGATCTATCGTTTCTAGCTTCTCTGCGTGACTGTCTGCACAGGCCAGTCGTGTGGTTTCACACCATTTCCTCCCAGTGACTGCAAACTCACAGCCCTTTTTCCACTCTCCCTCCCACCTCTATTCTACATCTAGTCTCACACGCACTTATCATCTCTGAGACAACACAATGTCGGAAACTACAGGAATGCTGTACTGCTGGTGATTGGTCAGGGGCAGAGTGGGAGTGTGGAGGGACGTACGCTCTGTTTCTGAATCCGTTGCTGTATTGTCGGACAGTGAGGCGGCAGATTAAATCTGTGTCTTACCGCCGGTTTGTGTGTGATGGGACAGTGTCGAGGGAGATTCACTGTGTCTGTCACCGGGAGTGTGTGATGGGACTGTGCGGAAGGGCATTCACTCTGTATCTGACACTGGGAGTGTGTGATCAGACGTTGTGGAGGGAGCTTCACACTGCGTCTGATCCCCCAAATTCTGAAATGCGATGGAGTGAAGTGAACTACAGTCTGGTGTGCATGAATCTTCGGTGTGTGGCTCACAATTCCTTCTTCCTCTTTTGAACTTATTTCAAGACGCTTTGAAACAGATTTAGAACAATGCTACTTCGCCCCAGCGTCTGTTCACAAAATAGTCCAATGAACAGTGTATCTCTCTCCACACGTCCATAAAATCCGCCGGTAGTCCGACAGAGAAAAGGGAATCGTCCCAACGGCCCATCATTCATTCACGGCTTCGGTCTTAAGGTGAAAATCTCTCCAAACCGTCCGATTTCACAGCCTCGCCCGGTGAGTGAAAGAGTGAAGCCCCCTCTGCATTGTCCCATCAAATAATCATGTTCCCAGACATACTGAGATGTTCCCAAAACACTTTTTCCAAAGCACATTCCCCTGATCAGACACAGAACAAGAACCAAAATCCCACTACCAGCACATAGAAACAGTTTTAGAAAACGAGTGAAGTACCTTCCACACCATCCCATCACACACTCCCCGGGTCAGACACAGAGTGAGTCTCCCTCCACACCGTCGCATCACACACTCCCGGGGTCAGACACAGAGTGAATCTCCCTCCACACCGTCCCATCACACACTCCCGGGGTCAGATACAGAGTGAATCTCCCTCCACACCGTCCCATCACACACTCCCGGGGTCAGACACAGAGTGAAACTCCCTCCATACCGTCAAATCACACACACAAGGAGTCAGACACAGAGTGAATCTCCCTCCACACCGTCCTATCACACACTGCCGGGGTCAGACACAGAGTGACTCTCTCTCCACACTGTACCCACACACACTCCCGGGGTAGGACAGTGAGTTAATCCCCCTGCACACCGTACCATCACACACTCCCGCAGGGAGACACAGAATGAAATTTTCATCCACACCATCCCATCAGAGACTCCCGGGGTCAGACACAGAGTGAATCTCCCTCCACACCGTCCCATCACACACTCCCGGGATTAGACACAGAGTGAATCTCCCTCCACACCGTCCAATCACACACTCCTGCAGAGAGACACAAAATGAAATTTTCATCCACACCGTCCCATCACATTCACCCGGGGTCAGACACAGAGTGAATCTCCGTCCACACCATCCCATCACACAATCCCGGGGTCAGACAAAGTTTGCATCTCCCTCCACACCATCCCATCATACAAAGCCGCGATCTGACACAGAGAGAATCTCCCTCCACACCGCCGCATCACATACTGCAGGGGTCAAACACAGATTGAATCTCCCTCTACACCGTCCCATCACACACTCCAGGGGTCAGACACAGAGTGAATCTCCCTCCACACCATCCCATCACACACTCCCGGGGTCAGACACAGAGTGACTCTCCCTCCACACCATCCCATCACACACTCCCGGGGTCAGACACAGAGTGAATCTCCCTCCACACCATCACATCACACACTCCCGGGGTCAGCCGCAGATTCAATCTGCCGCCTCACAGTCTGATAACACATTCCGATTTCACAGACTCGCCCGGTGAGTGAAAGAGTGAAGCTCCCTCTGCACTGTCCCATCAAATAATCATGTTCCCAGACATACTGAGAAGTTCCCAAAACACTTTTTCCAAAGCACATTCCCCTGATCAGACACAGAGACAAGAACCAAAATCCCACTACCAGCACATAGAAACAGTTTTAGAAAACGAGTGAAGTACCTTCCACACCATCCCATCACACACTCCCGGGGTCAGACACAGAGTGAATCTCCCTCCACACCGTCCCATCACACACTCCAGGGGTCAGACACAGAGTGAGTCTCCCTCCACACCGTCCCATCACACACTCCCGGGGTCAGACACAGAGTGAGTCTCCCTCCACACCGGATTCAGAACCAGCTCTCCCCTCTCACCAAGCAACAGTTTTTCAACGTTCCTCAAAAGAGTGAACAGTTTTCAACAGTGTGTCTGTCTCAGAGATAATCAGTGTGTGTGATACCAGGGGCACGACAGAGGATGGAAGGGGAGGAGAGAGAAGGTTGTGAAGTGGTGCTGATTTTGCAGTCACTAGGAGAAAGTGGTGCGAAAGTACAGGACCTGCTTTTAAAAACAGAGACGTAGAAAAGCTGAGAACGGAGAGATCGATATCAGCTGGAACTGAGTAGTTGTAACACAGTTACAAGTTTTCTGCAGGGAAATGTACTAAGGAAATGTGTTCGATGTTCAGATATCTGTTGCAGGATATTAGCGTAAATCTGTCCCTGTGAGTTAGATAAACAATGGTAGGATGAAGCCTCCATGGGTGACGTGTGTGGTGGAGAATCTGGTCACGTGGAAGAAGACAGCATACATGAGGTTTAGAAAGCAAGCATCAGATGGGTCAATTGAGGAATATTGGATAATAAGAAAGGACCTTTAGAAGGGGCTCAGGAGAGCACGAAAGGGGCATGAGAAGGTCTAGGAGATCAGGGTAAAGGAAAATCACAAGAAATGTTTGTATTATGTGAAGAACAAAAGGATAACAGGAGTACGACTGATTAGAGATAACGTTAGGGACAATATGCCTGGAGGCTGTGGAAGTGAGCGAGGTCCTCATTGAATAATTCTTTTCAGTATTTGCTAATCAGAGGGAACTGTATTTCGGTGAGGACAATATGAGTGAGATTGATGATCTGCAGCATGTTCATATTGAGGGAGAGGAGGTGTTGGATTTGTTAAAATTCATTAGGTCGGGTAAGTCCCCAGAGCCTGACGCAATCTTCCCCAGGCTGCTCCACGAGCGAGGGAAGAGATTGCCGAGCCTCTGGATAGGATCATTATGTCCTCGTTGTCCACAGGAATGGTACCAGATGATTGGAGGGAGGCTAATTGTGTACCCTTCTTCAAGTAGGTTAGCAGGGATAATCCGGATAATTATAGTCCAGTGAGCCTTTCGTCTGTGGTGGGAAGGCTCTAGGAGAATATTCTTCGAGACAGGATCTTTCAGAGGAATGTTTTCTACTCAGAGAGTGGTTGGTGCGTGGAATGTACTGCCTGAGTCAGTGGTGGAGGCAGATACACTAGTGAATTTTAAGAGACTACTAGACAGGTACTAGGTGGGATTTATGGTGGATGGTTATATGGGAGACCGTGTATAAGGGTTGGCAGAACATTGCGGGCGGAAGGACATTTACTGTGATGTACTGTTTTCTGGTCTTTGTTGAATACCGTCCCATCACATACTCACGGCTTCAAACACATGATGCATCTCCTTCCACACCGTCCCATCACACACTCCTGGGGTCAGACACAGAGGGAATCTCCCTCCACACCGTCCCATCACAAACTCGCGGGGTCAAACACATGATGAATCTCCCCCACACCGTCACGTCACAGACCCCCGCGGTCAAACACATGGTGAATCTCCCTATACCCCGTCCACTCACACACTCCCGGGGTTAGACACAGAGTGAATCTCTGTCCTAACCATTCCGTCACGCACTCCCGGGGTCAGACACATGGTCAAGCACCTTGCACACGGTTGATGCTACATCTGCTCGCTTCCACCGGATAAGGATCTCTCGTTTCTCGCTTCTCTGCGTCACTGTCTGCACAGGCCAGTCGTGTGGTTTCACACCATTTCCTCCCAGTGACTGAAAACTCACTGCCCTCTTTCCACTCCACTCCCTCCTCTGTTCCACCTCTAGTCTCTCACACACATATCATCTCTGAGATGACACAATGTCGGAAACTACAGGAATGCTGTACTGCTGGTGATTGGTGAGGGGCAGAGTGGGAGTGTGGAGGGATGTTCGCTCTGTTTTTGAATCCGTTACTGTGTTATCGGACAGTGAGGCGGCAGATTAAATCTGTGTCTGACCCCGGGAGCGTGTGCTGAGAAGGTGTGGAGAGACATTCAATTCCGAGTCTGGCTCCGGTGGGTGGAGGGAGTTTCGCTCGGTGTTTAACCCCGGATGTGTGAGATGGGATGGTGTGGAAGACACTTCACTCGTTTTCTACAACTGTTTTTATGAGCTGATAGTGGGTTTTTGTTTCTTGACTGTGTGCCTGATCGCGGGAATGTGCTTTGGAAAAAGTGTTTTGGGAACTTCTCAGTATGTCAGTTAACATTATAATTTGATGGAACAGTGCAGAGGGAGCTTCACTCTTTCACTCACCGGGCGAGTCTGCGAAATCGGACAGTTTGGAGTGTTCTTCACTTTACAAGCGAAGCCGTGAATGAGTGATGGGCCGGTGGGAACGATTCCCTTTTCTCTGTCTGATTTTATGGACGGATTTTATGGACGCTGTGGAGAGAGATACACTGTTCATTGGACTAGTTTCCAGAACAGACGCTGGGGCGAAGTAGCATTGTTATGAATCTGTTTCAAAGCGTCTTGAAATAAGTTCAAAAGAGGAAGAGGGAATTGTGAGCCACACATAAGGTACATAAAGACCAGATTGAAGCTCTCTCCACTCCATCCCATTTCAGAATTCGGCTGATCAGACGCACAGTGAAGCTCCCTCCACACCGTCCCATCACACACACTCGGGGACATACGCTGAGTAAATCCCTCTCCGCACCGTTCCATTACACACTCCCGGGGGTCAGACACAGAGTGAATTTCCCTCCACACCGTCCCATCACACACCCCCGGGGACAGACGCTGAGTAAATCCCTCTCCGCACCGTTCGATTACACACACCCGGGGATCAGACACAGAGTGAATATCCCTCCACACCGTCCCATCACATAGTCCCGGGGTCAGACGCAGATTCAATCTGCCGCCTCACAGTCTGATAACACAGGACCGGATTCAGAACCAGCTCTCCCCTCTCACCAAGCAACAGTTTTTCAACGTTCCTCAAAAGAGTGAACTGTCTTCAACAGTGTGTCTGTCTCAGAGATAATCAGTTTGAGTGATTCCAGGGGCACGACAGAGGATGGAAGGGGAGGAGAGAGAAGGTTGTGAAGTGGTGCTGATTTTGCAGTCACTAGCAGAAAGTGGTGCGAAAGTACAGGACCGGCTTTTAAAAGCAGAGACGTAGAAAAGCTGAGAACGGAGAGATCGATGTCAGTTGGAACTGAGTAGTTGTAACACAGTTACACGTTTCTGCAGGGAAATGTACTATGGAAATGTGTTCGATGTTCAGATATCTGTTGCAGGATATTAGCGTAAATCTGTCCCTGTGAGTTAGATAAACAATGGTAGGATGAAGCCTCCATGGGTGACGTGTGTGGTGGAGAATCTGGTGACGTGGAAGAAGACAGCATACATGAGGTTTAGAAAGCAAGCATCAGATGGGTCAATTGAGGAATATTGGATAATAAGAAAGGACCTTTAGAAGGGGCTCAGGAGAGCACGAAAGGGGCATGAGAAGGTCTAGGAGATCAGGGTAAAGGAAAATCACAAGAAATGTTTGTATTATGTGAAGAACAAAAGGATAACAGGAGTACGACTGATTAGAGATAACGTTAGGGACAATGTGCCTGGAGGCTGTGGAAGTGAGCGAGGTCCTCATTGAATAATTCTCTTCAGTATTTGCTAATCAGAGGGAACTGTATTTCGGTGAGGACAATATGAGTGAGATTGATGATCTGCAGCATGTTCATATTGAGGGAGAGGAGGTGTTGGATTTGTTAAAATACATTAGGTCGGGTAAGTCCCCAGAGCCTGACGCAATCTGCCCCAGGCTGCTCCACGAGCGAGGGAAGAGATTGCTGAGCCTCTGGATAGGATCATTATGTGGTCGTTGTCCACAGGAATGGTACCAGATGATTGGAGGGAGGCTAATTGTGTATCCTTCTTCAAGTAGGTTAGCAGGGATAATCCGGATAATTATAGCCCAGTGAGCCTTTCGCCTGTGGTGGGAAGGCTCTAGGAGAATATTCTTCGAGACAGGATCTTTCAGAGGAATGTTTTCTACTCAGAGAGCGGTTGGTGCGTGGAATGTATTGCCTGAGTCAGTGGTGGAGGCAGATACACTAGTGAATTTTAAGAGACTACTAGACAGGTACTAGGTGGGATTTATGGTGGATGGTTATATGGGAGACCGTGTATAAGGGTTGGCAGAACATTGCGGGCGGAAGGACATTTACTGTGATGTACTGTTTTCTGGTCTTTGTTGAATACCGTCCCATCACAAACTCGCGGGGTCAAACACATGCTGAATCTCCCCCACACCGTCCCGTCACACACCCCCGCGGTCAAACACATGATGAATCTCCCCCACACCGTCCTGTCACAGACCCCCGCGATCAAACACATGGTGAATCTCCCTATACCCCGTCCACTCACACACTCCCGGGGTTAGACACAGAGTGAATCTCCGTCCTAACCATTCCGTCACGCACTCCCGGGGTCAGACACATGATCAAGCACCTTGCACACGGTTGCTGCTACATCTGCTCGCTTCCACTGGATAATGATCTCTCGTTTCTCGCTTGTCTGCGTCACTGTCTGCACAGGCCAGTCGTGTGGTTTCACACCATTTCCTCCCAGTGACTGAAAACTCACTGCCCTCTTTCCACTCCACTCCCTCCTCTGTTCCACCTCTAGTCTCACACACACATATCATTTCTGAGATGACACAATGTCGGAAACTACAGGAATGCTGTACTGCTGGTGATTGGTGAGGGGCAGAGTGGGAGTGTGGAGGGATGTTCGCTCTGTTTCTGTATCCGTTACTGTGTTATCGGACAGTGAGGCGGCAGATTAAATCTGTGTCTGACCCCGGGAGCGTGTGATAAGAAGGTGTGGAGAGACATTCAATTCCGAGTCTGGCTCCGGTGGGTGGAGGGAGTTTCGCTCGGTGTTTAATCCCGGATGTGTGAGATGGGATGGTGTGGAGGGAGATTCACTCTGTGTCTGACCCCGGGAGTGTGTGATGGGACGGTGTGGAGGGAGATTCACTCTGTGTCTGACCCCGGGAGTGTGTGATGGGACGGTGTGGAGGGAGATTCACTCAGTGTCTGACCCCGGGAGTGTGTGATGGGACGCTGTGGAAGACACTTCACTCGTTTTCTAAAACTGTTTTTATGAGCTGATAGTGGGTTTTTGTTTCTTGACTGTGTGCCTGATCGCGGGAATGTGCTTTGGAAAAAGTGTTTTGGGAACTTCTCAGTATGAATCTGTATGAATCTGCATTGTTATGAATCTGTTTCAAAGCGTCTTGAAATAAGTTCAAAAGAGGAAGAGGGAATTGTGAGCCACACATAAGATACATAAAGACCAGATTGAAGCTCCATCCCATTTCAGAATTCGGCTGATCAGACGCACAGTGAAGCTCCCTCCACACCGTCCCATCACACACACCCGGGGACATACGCTGGGTAAATCCCTCTCCGCACCGTTCCAATACACACTCCCGGGGGTCAGACACAGAGTGAATATCCCTCCACACTGTCCCATCAAACTCTCCCGGGGTCAGACACAGAGTGAATCTCCCTCCACGCCGTCCCATCTCACACTCCCGGGGTCAGTCACAGAGTGATTATTCCTCTACACGGTCCTATCACACAATCCCGGGGTTAGATACAGAGTCAATCTCCCTCCGCACCGTCCCATCACACATTCCCCATGTCAGATACAGAGTGAATCTCCCTCCACGCCGTCCCATCACACACTTCCGTGGTCAGACACAGAGTCAATCTCCCTCCGCACCGTCCCATCACACATTCCCCATGTCAGATACAGAGTGAATCTCCCTCCACACCGCCCCATCACACACTCCCGGGGTCAGTCACAGAGTGAATCTCACTCCACACTGTCCAATCGCACACCCCCGGGGTCAACCACATGGCAAAGCACACTCAACACCGTCCTATCACACAGTTCCGTGGTCAGACACAGAGTGAATCTGCCTCTACCCTGTCTACTCACACACTCTCGGGGTCAGACACAGAGTGAATCTCCCTCCAAACCGTTCCATCACGCACTCCCGGGGTCAGACACATGGTCAAGCACCTTGCACACGGTTGCTGCTACATCTGCTCGCTTCCACCGGATAATGATCTCTCGTTTCTAGCTTCTCTGCGTCACTGTCTGCACAGGCCAGTCGTGTGGTTTCACACCATTTCCTCCCAGTGACTGAAAACTCACTGCCCTCTTTCCACTCCACGCCCTCCTCTGTTCCACCTCTAGTCTCACACACACATATCATCTCTGAGATGACACAATGTCGGAAACTACAGGAATGCTGTACTGCTGGTGATTGGTGAGGGGCAGAGTGGGAGTGTGGAGGGATGTTCGCTCTGTTTTTGAATCCGTTACTGTGTTATCGGACAGTGAGGCGGCAGATTAAATCTGTGTCTGACCCCGGGAGCGTGTGCTGAGAAGGTGTGGAGAGACATTCAATTCCGAGTCTGGCTCCGGTGGGTGGAGGGAGTTTCGCTCGGTGTTTAACCCCGGATGTGTGAGATGGGATGGTGTGGAAGACACTTCACTCGTTTTCTACAACTGTTTTTATGAGCTGATAGTGGGTTTTTGTTTCTTGACTGTGTGCCTGATCGCGGGAATGTGCTTTGGAAAAAGTGTTTTGGGAACTTCTCAGTATGTCAGTTAACATTATAATTTGATGGAACAGTGCAGAGGGAGCTTCACTCTTTCACTCACCGGGCGAGTCTGCGAAATCGGACAGTTTGGAGTGTTCTTCACTTTACAAGCGACGCCGTGAATGAGTGATGGGCCGGTAGGAACGATTCCCTTTTCTCTGTCTGCTTTTATGGACGGATTTTATGGACGCTGTGGAGAGAGATACACTGTTCATTGGACGAGTTTCCAGAACAGACGCTGGGGCGATGTAGCATTGTTATGAATCTGTTTCAAAGCGTCTTGAAATAAGTTCAAAAGTGGAAGAGGGAATTGTGAGCCACACATAAGATACATAAAGACCAGATTGAAGCTCCATCCCATTTCAGAATTCGGCTGATCAGACGCACAGTGAAGCTCCCTCCACACCGTCCCATCACACACACCCGGGGACATACGCTGAGTAAATCCCTTTCCGCACCGTTCCAATACACACTCCCGGGGGTCAGACACAGAGTGAATTTCCCTCCACACTGTCCCATCACACACTCCCGGGGTCAGACACAGTGTGATTATTCCTCTACACGGTCCAATCAAACACTGCCGGGGTCAGACACAGAGTGAATCTCCCTCCACACTGTCCCATCACACACTCCCGGGGTCAGACCCAGTGTGATTATTCCTCTACACGGTCCCATCACACAATCCCGGGGTCAGATACGGAGTCAATCTCCCTCCGCACCGTCCCATCACACATTCCCGGTGTCAGATACAGAGTGAATCTCCCTCCACACCGTCCCATCACACACTCCCGGGGTCAGACACAGAGTGAATCTCCCTCCACGCCGTCCCATCACACACTTCCGTGGTCAGACACAGAGTCAATCTCCCTCCGCACCGTCCCATCACACACTCCCGGGGTCAGACACAGTGTGATTATTCCTCTACACGGTCCCATCAAACACTGCCGGGGTCAGACACAGAGTGAATCTCCCTCCACACTGTCCCATCACACACTCCCGGGGTCAGACCCAGTGTGATTATTCCTCTACACGGTCCCATCACACAATCCCGGGGTCAGATACAGAGTCAATCTCCCTCCGCACCGTCCCATCACACATTCCCGGTGTCAGATACAGAGTGAATCTCCCTCCACACCGTCCCATCACACACTCCCGGGGTCAGTCACAGAGTGAATCTCCCTCCACGCCGTCCCATCACACACTTCCGTGGTCAGACACAGAGTCAATCTCCCTCCGCACCGTCCCATCACACATTCCCGGCGTCAGACACAGAGTGAATCTCCCTCCACACCGTCCCATCACACACTCCCGGGGTCAGACACAGAGTGAATCTCCCTCACCACCGTCCCGTCGCACACTCCCGTTTTCAGACACAGAATGAAGTTCCCTCCACACCGCCCTATCACAAACTCTTGGTGTCCGAATCTGAGTGAATCACCCCCCACACTGTCCCATCAAACTTTCTCAAGTTCAGACACAGAGTGAATCTCCCTCCACACCGTCCCATCACACACACCCGGGGTCAGATACAGAGTGAATCTCCCTCCACACCGCCCCATCACACACTCCCGGGGTCAGTCACAGAGTGAATCTCACTCCACACTGTCCCATCGCACACCCCCGGGGTCAGGCACAGTGTGAATCTCCCTCCACACCGTCCCATCACACACCCCCGGGGTCAACCACATGCCAAAGCCCACTCAACACCGTCCTATCACACAGTTCCGTGGTCAGACACAGAGTGAATCTGCCTCTACCCTGTCCACTCACATACTCTCGGGGTCAGACACAGAGTGAATCTCCCTCCAAACCGTTCCATCACGCACTCCCGGGGTCAGACACATGGTCAAGCACCTTGCACACGGTTGCTGCTACATCTGCTCGCTTCCCACGGATAACGATCTCTCGTTTCTCGCTTGTCTGCGTCACTGTCTGCACAGGCCAGTCGTGTGGTTTCACACCATTTCCTCCCAGTGACTGCTAACTCACAGCCCTTTTTCCACTCCACTCCCTCCTCTGTTCCACCTCTAGTCTCACACACACTTATCATCTCTGAGACGACACAATGTCGGAAACTACAGGAATGCTGTACTGCTGGTGATTGGTGAGGGGCAGAGTGGGAGTGTGGAGGGGTGTTCGCTCTGTTTCTGAATCCGTTACTGTGTTATCGGACAGCGAGGCTCCAGATTAAATCTGTGTCTGACACCGGGAGTGCGTGATGGGCAGATGTGAAAAATTCCCCTTTCTCTGACTGACTACCGACGGATGGAATGGCCCCTGTGCGGAGATTCACTGCTCATTGTTCCTTTTTTCCAGAACAGACGATGGGCCGAAGCAGCATTGTACTGTCTCACTTTCAAAGCGTCTTGAAATAAGTTCAAAAGAGGAAGAGGTAAGTGTGAGCCACACAGAAGATACATGCACACCATACATACATCCCCTCACTCCGTCCCATTTCATAATTCGGGGATGAGACGCACTGCGAAGCTCCCTCCACACCGTCCCCACTCCAAGTATCCGTCATAGAGTGAATCTCTCTCCTCAGCGTCGCATCACACACTCCCGGGAACAGACTCATGTTGAAGTTCCCTCATCATTGTCGCATCACACACTCACGGGATCAGACACAGTTATCAGTTCTACCTTTGGTCTCACACACACTTATTATCTCAGAGACAGACAAACTGTTGGAGAATACAGAAACGCTGAAGTGCTGGTGATTGGTGGGAGGATAGAGAGGGAGAGAAGAGGGAGATGCGCTCTGTGTCTGATTACTGGAGTGTGTGTTGCGACGGTATGGAGGGAGATTCGCTTTGTGTCTGACTCCGAGAGTACTTGTTCGGCGGAGCCGAGGCTCTCTCTGTCTGTCTGTCTGTCTTGCTGTCTATCTTCCTCTCTCTCTCTCTCTCTCCTCTCTCTCTCTCTCTCTCTCTCTCTCTCTCTCTCTCTCTCTCTCTCTCTCATCTCTCGCTCTCTCTCTCTCTCTCTCTCTCTCTCTCTCTCTCTCTCTCTCTCTCTCTCTCACACAGAGACACACACACACAGCCGCTACAGCACATCCCCTCCCGCGCCACCACCCCGTAAGGCAGAACTCTCACTCCCATTTCAAAAGCTCCCATTTCCATTCACTTCCCCGCCTTACTAACTGTGGATGACTCCCTCCAACAATCCACCCTTTCAATTTCTACCCCTCTCTCTCCCCATTCTACCACACTTCTTGCACTCCCCTTGTGTCATTCCAATCTCCTTTCTGACCCCTGTCACCCACGCCTCACTTTCCACCAAACCCTCACCTTCCCCTCACAGGCACCTGCCTCTGTCTATCCCCAGTCACACGACTCTTCCTCCCGCCTCTCTCATCGATCCAGTCAACCCCGCTTCACACCCTCGATTTCACTCTTCCACAGCACGTCCTCCCCCTGCTCTCGGCTCCTCTCTTTATCAGCCGCTGTTCTAGTGTTTGGCTGAGTCGGTCTGATCCGCTTGTCAACACGGGCTTCCTCTGACAACGGTTACTTCTCTTTTCTAAGCTCAGAGACGCAGAGGATCCTCAACAGGATGGACGACAGCGGGGCTGACATGAATGTGCAGCTCGTAAAACCGGATTCACTGTCTCCATCGAGAGGTGAGTAGGGCAGAGCCGGAGAGACGGTGGAGGCAGAGCAACAGAGGGAGAGCTGAGGAACGGGGTGAGGAGTTTCTCTGGGGGATTCGGTGCAGAGAATGCCATGAGATTTTTTTGTGTGGTGGGAGTACCGTGAGAGGGGTTTAAACTGGGGGCAATGATGAGGGAGAGCTGTGTGGTGAGGAGGGTGGTGCGTGATCAGTGAGTGATGTGGCATGGTCGGTGAGCAGAAACACCCTGGGGGGAGTGGCGAGGAGGGAAGAAACTGGCAAGAAGCAGTCAGGAACGTGAACTTTATAAAATGTGTGCAGCACTCTCCCCTTTCCAACCCCAGTCTCTCATCACTCTCTCTCCTCTCTCCTGCCTCCCCCTTTCTCTCACATCTCTTACTCGCTAATCCTCCCTCACACCCTTTCCTCCTCGCTGGCTCACTACTTCCTTTCCCTCACCCTCCCTCTCACGCTCTCACTCCTCTCTCCTGCCTCCCCCTTTCTCCCCCATCTCTTACACGCTAATCCTCCCTCACACCCTTTCCTCCTCGCTGGCTCACTACTTCCTTTCCCTCACCCTCCCTCTCATCACTTTCTCTCCTCTCTCCTGCTTCCCCCTTTTTCCCCCATCTCTTACACGCTAATCCTCCCTCACACCCTTTCCTCCTCTCTGGCTCACTACTTCCTTTCCCTCACCCTCCCACCCAACCGCTCTCCCCATTCCCAACCCTTCTCTCTGTCTTTTCCAGGTCTCCCCTGCTACTCCTGCTTTCTCTGTTGCCATTTCCCCTCTATCTACTTCCCTTTCGCAACTCTCCCCTTCCCCACACTCTCTGCTATATCACACTCCCCCTCTCTACCGCTCTCGCTGTACTGGCGCACTCTCTCCCTCACACCGCTCACTTCGCCCCTCCACGTACGCTCCATCCAATCTCAGTCTATCTCCACGTTCACCCCCACTTGCTCTCCCTCAATTATCTTGCTCTGTCTCCTACTTTTACCCTCCCATCACTCTCACCCTCCCTCCCGCACTCTTTCGCTACCTCACTCATCCCTCTCACCTGCACTTCACACATCACCTCGCACCTGATTCTCCCTCTTGGCCCTTTTTTCTCCCTCACTTAAACCTCTCTCTCCTTACGCTCTCCCACTATCTCTGCTCTCTCTCTTTCCTCAACCCCCACACCCTACCGGTCTCCCCTCCTTCTATTTCACTGTCTCACATTGGCTTTCTTTCCCAGACGGTCTACCATCCATCTATTCAGTGCTGAACCTTCCGAAAGACAAACTTCACATCGATGATTGTGAAGATCCTCCCACCGCCTCGGGACCCGCCGAACTGCCGGTGACTGCACAAACAGGTCAAAGTTCACATTACTGACGTCACTCTGATGGTCTCAAGTGTACTAGATATATTGCATCTGCCTTGACCACTTGCTGTGGCAGCGCGTTGTCACTTGTGTCCCAGATTAAATCTCTTTCTGCTAATCTCTGACATGTCCGCTTTCGTCCTCGGTTCTCCAAGCCCAGAAAAAAAAATGACAGTGCGCATTCACCCTGTCTGTGCCCACTTGGTTTTATAGACCTCTATAAGGTCATCCCTGCGCTCCAAAGCCTGACAAGTCTTCGTAACTCAGTCCGTCGTGTTCCGGAACATCCTGTAAATCTCCCTTTGTGCTCTTTCCAGCTCAGTGGCATCTTTCCTACAGCAAGGGGACCAGAGCGCCATGTGTGGCCTTAGGGATGTCTTGTACAACAGCAACGTGACCCCCATAGCCCTGTACTCGGCATCCCGACTGATGAATGCCGGAGCGGCAGACACCTTCTTCGCCGTCCCGCCTCCTTCTGATCTCACTTTCCGGAACCATGTACCTGGGCCCAACACACTGCTTTACAACACACCCCAGGGTTCCTCACGAAAACTGAAAGTTTTACCCTGATTTCCCTTCCTGGAATATGATAGTCCACACTTATGCGAAATAAATTACATTTTGTACCGCCTGGCCCTCTTCCCTTGCTAATCGAGATCCCACGGCAAGAGTTAACTGTCTCGACTGTTGAACACGCCACCAATGTCTGCAAGCTTACCACCCGTGTCCTGTACAATCTGCTATAAATGGTCGATATTTGACAATGATGACAGGTCTCACCACCCACTCCCCGGAGAACACCGCTGGTGCCGGTCTGGTTGTCTGAGAAACGAACTTCCACCCTAAACCTTTGTCCCTACCGCAAAGCCAATTCTTCCAGAGCGATGTACCTTCTGTGACCTTGTTAAATGTTGTGTATGTTACATCAGCCATCCAGACCTGATCAGACCTCTGCATTCAAAGAGATCGCCTTTGTTTGCACGTCATTCTCCAGAACAGTCTATCATCTGAGCCCTTCTTAATAGCCTTGGTCAAGTCTCTGTACGCTGCATCCACTACTAGTGCCTGATCCGTCCTCCCACGTCAAATTAACCCGACAACTTTCCCTGGGTCTCACACCATCCGGCATCTCCCTCGTCATTCTCTCTTCTACTCTCACTATCTTCCCTTCTACCTCCCCGTCTCAGCGCTCCATTCCTTCTCTGCCTCCCCGTAACTCCCGCTCCATTCCTTCTCTGCCTCCCCGTAACTCCCGCTCCATTCCTTCTCTGCCTCCCCGTCTCAGCGGTCCATTCCTTCTCTGCCTCCCCGTCTCAGCGCTCCATTCCTTCTCTGCCTCCTCGTAACTCCCGCTCCATTCCTTCTCTGCCTTTCCCCAACTCCCGGTCTACCATCCTATAGAGCGATCGACCATATAGAATCTTGTTAATGTATTTTTTAAAATTTAGCGTACATTGTATCTACCAATATGAACAAACCTGAACGGACAGGGGGAAGGGAAAACAGGGGGACGCGGCACTGTTGATCAGTGATGGTATCACTGTTGCAGAAAAGGAGGAAGAAACGGAGGGATTGTCTGCCGAGTCTCTGTGCGTGGGAGTTAGAGACAGTAAGGGGTCAGGCTACTGGGTGTTTTTTAATAGACCACCCAATAGTAGCAGGGGACATATAAGAGCAGATAGGGAGTCTGATCCTGGAAAGGTGTAACAATGTCATAACCACGTCGTGGTGGGAGATTTTAATGTCCCAAATGTTGATTAGTAACTCCATAGAGCAAGAGTTTTAGATGGGGTGGACTTGGTGCCGTGTGTCCAAGAAGGTTTCCTGACATAATATGTAGATATGTAGATATGCCTAGCAGAGCAGAGTCTGTACTTGGCCTGGTATTGGGTAATGAACCCGGTCAGGTGTCTGGTCTCTCAGTGGAAGAGCATTTTGGAGGAAGTGACCACAATTCTATCTCCATTACCATAGCATTGGAGAGGGAGAGGGACGGACACGTTAGACAATCTTTACTTGGAGTAAGGGAAAATAAGAAGATGTCTGTCGGGAATCTGGAAGCATTATTTGGTAGTAGTTGCTCCAAGGGAAATGTACGGCAGGAATGTGGCAAATGTTCAGGGGTTCTTTACGTGGCATTCTGCAGTGGTACGTTCCAAAGAGACACGGGAAGGATGACAAGGTACAGGAACCGTGGTGTACAAAGACTGTTCAATGTCTCAGGAGAATGGGGGCGGGGGTGTTCGTGAAAACATTCCGAATGTCAAAAGCCTGAACAGAATAGATATGGCAAAGTTACTTCCCGTGATAGGGGAATCTAGGACAAGAGGACAGAAACTCAGGATTAAAGGATGTCTATTTGGAACGGAGATGCTCAGAAATCACTTTTGTCAGACGGTGGTAAATATGTGGAAATTGTTTCCACGAGCGGCTGTGGGGGAGAAGTCATTGGGTGCATTTAATGCAGAGATAGACAGGCTATTGATTAGCCAGGGAATCAAAGGGTATGGGGTGAAGGCAGGGGAGCGGGGATTACTGGAGGAATTGGGTCAGCCCATGAGTGAATGACGGAACAGAGTCGATGGCCCGAATTGCCTATCACTGTGTCTTATGGTGTTATGGTGGCGTGGTCTCTCCACAGCTGCTCATGAAAAGGAGCCGAAAGGGAACATCGGAAGGAGACCGTACCGTCTGATCTGCCTACTCTGCCTTGCTATGTCCGCCCTCGCCATTATTGTGGCCGGTCTCTCGATCCACGGTGAGTGGAACGGGCTCCTGGTGGAGACAGACCGTAAGTAAAAAGAGTGGAATAAATAGTTATTGTAAAAGACCACAGGGGCACCGACACGCCCCTCACCGTAACACCGACTAAAACCCATCACCATGATACGGTCACCACTCTAACCGTGATGAAGACACCGCCTTTACCGTAACACAATCAAGACTCGTCCTGACACTGACACGCCAGTCATTCTACCATGAACAACACTGTCCCGGTCACGACCTTGAACGAGACACAGATGCACTCCTAACCGCGACACTGACACGGCCATCGCCGTGACACACACGTGGCTGTCACACTGACCACAACGTACCCCTCACTGTCACATCGACATTCTCCTGACCGTGTCACTGATAAGCTCCTCAAATGGACACATAAACACACTTCACAGTGACACCGACACGCGGTTCACCGTGACACTGAGGTACCGTATTCCGAGACACCTTCAAACTCCTCAACGTGATCCGCCCCGCAACGCATCGTGACAAAGACTCAGAAGTCACGGTAACACCACTTACCGAGACAGTATCGTCCCTCAACATAACACCGATGCACAGCTCGCTGAGGCAATTACCCACACCTCACGCTGACACAGGCAAATCCGTCACCGTGATACGGACACCTAAATTCACAATGACACCGACATAGTACTCTCCGTGACACCGAAACACACCTCAGCGTCATACCCTCGCTAAAACTGTGGTGATGATTTGTCTCTTGCCGTGACACAGACATACCCTTCTTAGCACACCCCACACCATGACACAGATACTCCACGAACAGTGCCACCACAGGACCCCTCACCCTGACATTTCCCTCGTCTTGATATCGAGATACACTTCATTGTGACCCGTTACACCTCTCGGTGGTGCACAGGAACTCCTATTAGAGTGACACCGACACGTCCGTCACAACAACCTGAACATGCCCCGCACGGTAGTGACGCAAACCCTCATGGTAAAAACAAAAAAAAACCTTCACCGTGACATTGATATACCCCTCAGCGCGACCCCGACACGTCCCTGATGGTGACGCCGACACTGCTCACTGTAACAGCCCTTACCGAGACAGTATCACCCCTCAACATAACACCGATGTACCGCTCATTGAGGCAGGTACCCACACCTCACCCTGACCCATGGAAACCACTTAACGTGAAACAGACGTTCACAATGCCACCGAAGTCCTCTCCATGACACCAACACATCCCTCAGCGTGACACTCTCACACACACCGTGGCCATGACATATCTCACCGTGACACAGACATAACCCCGCTCTGCGAGAACAGCACACCATTACACACATACTCCACCCTCGGTAACACCCCAGGGCCCCTCACACTGAAATGTTCCTCGTTTTGACATCGTGATCCAGTTCGTTGTGACCCGGCACAACTCACGCCGGGGCACAGAAACTCCTATTAGATTGAACACTGACAAGTCCCTATTCGGACATGTCCCGCACGATACAGACGCAGCCCTTACTGGTAACAACAATAAAAACTTCAGATGGATATTGAAATACCCCTCAGCGTGACAACGACACGTCGCTCATGGTGACGCCGACGCCTCTCATTGTGCCACAAGCACATCCTTCACTGTGACACCCTTCACCGTGACACTGACACAACACTCTCTGGGACCTGTTCGGTAGCTTGGCGCTGACTCACGTGTCACTGTAAACGCTAAACATCCTTCGCCATCTCTCTCAGAGTCACAGATTCGTCACTCTAAGGAAACCTGTCACGGAAACTACAATGAGTTAAACTCAACCCTTCAATCCAAGCTTTCTGCGCTCAACTCTAATCTGTCCGATCTTAAACGAATGCACAGCGATCTCCGTCACCAGTTCAATGAGATGGAAACGAAGTACAGATCCGTCAACGAAACCAAGGCTCAAATCTGTGAATTTTTGACCAGCAGAAGAGGTGAGACATCATCCCCCTCTTTCACCCGCTCCTCATCACAGGACAGGCATGGAGACAGGAAGCGTCACTCCGTGCCTAACATCGGGAGAGTGTGTAGAGATGGTATATGGCGTGATTCAATCTGGGTTTGACCCGTGAGTGTGTGATAGGTCTACGAGAAGGAAGTTTCACTCTATCACTGAATCCAGGAGAATATGATGGGACGTTGTGAGGTGGAGTCACCGTGTCTGACCAGGGATTGTGAGACGAAACATTAACGCTTCACTCTATGTCTCACTCCGGGAATCTCTGATGCGGCAGTATAGATCCAGTTTCACCTTGTGTCTGACAGCCGGATTGTGTGATGGAACAGTGCCCAGAGAGCTTCAACCCATGTCTGACCCTTGAAAGTTGTTATGGGACCATGAAGAAAGAGTTTCACTCTGACTGAATCCGGTAGTGTGTGATGGGACGGTGCAGAGAGGTTTTCACTCTGTCTGAATCCGGGAGTGTGAAACGGGACGGTGCAGTTGGAGGTTCACTCTGTGTCTGACTCCCGGAGTGTGTAATGATATCGTAGAGAGACTCCTGGTATTTTTTACTTGAGGTGTGCATGATGGGTTCCTGGAAAGAAGGATTCAGTCTGCGTCTGATCCCGGGAGTGAGTGATAAGACAGTGTGATAGGATGGTTTGACTGGACCTTCACTCTGTGTCTGATTTCCGGAATATGAAATGGCAACGGAGAGAGAGAGAGAGAGAGAGAGAGAGAGAGAGAGAGAGAGAGAGAGAGAGAGAGAGAGAGAGAGATAGAGAGAGCGTCTAAGTCTGACTGCGGGAGTGAGTGTGGGATCTGGCCGAGATAGTTTCAATCTGTGTCCTAGATTCTGTCATGCGACGGTGTAGAGCGAGATACACTCTGTGTCTGAATCAGCAGTACGTGATGGGACGGTGTGGATGAAGCTTCACTGTGTGTCTGACTCCCAGAGTGTCTAATGGGATCGTAGAGAGAGTGCGTCTGTGTCTGAGTCAGTGAGTGACTGTGCAGAGAGAAGTTCACTCTGTGTGACACAGGATATGGTGACTGGATGTTTTCGAGGGAGTCTGACCCAGTGAGTGTGCCATGGGTGGGGGTGGGCCGAACTACTCTTTGTGTGAGAACACAGGGGGGAGTGATGGGGGGGGGGGGGTTCAGACAGAGCTACACTCTGTGACTCGCCAGGGAGTGTGTTGGGACGTAAGGAGGGGGATTGACGTTTTCTTAGACTCGGGAGTATCTGATGGTACCGAGTGGAGCCAGCTTCCCTCGATTTGCTGTGTGGTGTGTTGAGAAGCTCTGGAGGGAGAATCACTCCCCCTCTGACATTTATCGTGTGTGCTGAGGGAGTTTCTTTCCGTGTCTGACTGCTGGAGTGTGTGATGTGGCCGGGGAGAGAGGGATTCACACTCTGCCTAACCAAGGCTGTGTGTTATTGGAATTGGTGGAGGTTACTAATTTCTGATCTCTGAACAAGGGAGTGTGTGATGAGACAGTGTGGTACGATGTTCACTCTGTGTCTTATCCACGCGAGTGTGTCGTGGATGGACTGCTGGGAACTTCACTCTTCCTGATCCTTGTTAATGTCCGATTGGATGGTGTGGGGGGAGTGTGGGGGTGTTCACTCTGTGCCTGACCTCAGGTGTGCGTGATGAGATACACTCTGTGTGACACTCCACGTGTGTGTGACGGGACAGTCTGAAGTGAGATTCACTCTGTGTCTCACTGTTCCTTGTTCCTGATTTCCAGAGCAAACGTGTTCCAAGGAATGGGTCACAAATAATGACAGGTGTTATTACGTCTCGACGTTTGAAGCTTCTTTCCCCAGAGCGATGCAAGAATGTTCAAACCGTGATTCAAGGCTGCTCGAAATCAATTCAAGTGATGAAACGGTATGTATCACAGCACGAGCAAATCCCACAGTAACACGGGAATCATCACAAAATCCCGGGATCAGACACCGAGTGAATCTCCATCCATACCGTCCCATCACACGCTGCCGGGGCCAGACACAGATTGAATCTCCCTCCACACCGTCCCATCACACACTTCCAGTGTCAGGCACAAGAGTGAATCCTCCCTCCCCACCGTACCATCACACACTCCCGGGGTAAATAACAGAGTGAATCCGCCTCCAAACCGTCCCATCACAGAATCCCAGGGTCAGACACAGAGTGAATCTCCCTCCACACCGTCTCATCACACACTCACATGGTCAGACACAGAGTGAATCTCCCTCCACACCGTCCCATCACACACTCCCATGGTCAGACACAGAGTGAGTCTCCCACCACACCATCCCATCACACTCTTCCGGGGTCAGACACAGAGTGAATCTCCCTCCACACCGTCCCATCACACACACCCATGGTCAGACACAGAGTGATTCTCCCACCATACCATCCCATCACACACTTCCGGGGTCAGGCACAGAGTGAATCTCCCTCCACACCTTCCCATCACACACGCCCCGGACCAGACACAGAGTGAATACCCACCATGCACTCCCAGCACACTCTCACGGTGTCTAATGCGGAGTGAAGTTCCTTCCACACCGTCTCCGCACACACTCTCAAGGTCAGACACAGAATGCACACCGCCCCATCACACTTTCCTGTTGTCATCAACAGAGTGAAGCTCCGTAGATATTTTTCAATTTTTGGCAATAATGAAATAAATTTTATTTTCCAGAGCCTTGTATCCCACAAACTTTTGTACCGAAACCTTGCACACTGGATTGGAAAATGCGAAAACGGGTGAGATTTGTACTGATACATGGGGTAAGAGTTGGACTTTGACCTAGTCCTGACGGGACAAAATGGGATTAGTTTACGATTAAACTGTACGAGGTTGTCGGGAGCGTGTGGTACAATGGGAACGTTTTTTGGCCGACACGTGTCTGTCGGGGAAGGACAGGGCAGTGGAAATAGTTCGGAAACTGTTAGGTGACAGTGGGGAGAGTTCAATACACAGAAATTAATTCATTCTTGTAGTGACGCATGATTTTGGAGATAGTCGCCGGGCAACAGTGGAGAAGGAGCAACAGTGGGATTAGTTTGGTGAATTACATGGCTCTGAGGGGCGAGAGTAGGACAACTGGATGAGTTTGGAGATCGATACAGGGCGGTGGTCACAGAGTGGGTTAATGGGATTAGTTTGCGAACTGAGGCAATGGTGTGGGAGAGAGGGTGCCAGTGGTATAATTCTGGAGGAAAACGAGAGGCTGTGGGGAGAGCGCGGTGTAGTGGCATATGTCTGGAGACAGACACGAAGCTCTGGATAGAGGGAGGGGCAACAGGATTGATTTGGGACCGAAAAAGGCCTGACAGATATAACTCTGTGGGGGGACGGTGGGACAGTGGGGTTTGTTCGGGGACTGAAACAGATCAGAGGGAAGAGGGTTGGTCTGTTCGATTCGTATGATGACTGACAGAGGTCTGTGGTGAGAAAGCGATTCGGTGGGATTAGTTTGGGAGACGCAGGGCTGTCGGGAGACATTGGGACCGTGGTATCTGTCTGTATACTGACACGGGACGGTGGGGAGGGAGTGGTTGAGTGGGATGAGTTGTGGGTGTGACGCAGGAGAGAGCGATTTCATAGATTATCTTGGGGACGGTCTCGGCTCGGGTTCTCTGCTGGAGCTGTTTTGTCTCTGTTGAAATTGTTTAACCCTCTTCGATAGGACTGTTGGCTTGGCCCTCCTGTACAATGTGTCCCCTGGGACGTCCGTCTGCAGAGACTGCGGACCACGCGTAGGAAGTTACCCTTGTGATAGTGATCGGCGTTTCATCTGCGAGAAGTCGGCACCTTTGCTACCGGATATTCCTGAAGAGATCCAGGGTCTCTGTCAACAGCCAGTGGAGTCGACATGTATCTATTGAATACCCGGACATTCTCCTCCTTCTGTCTCCTTCACTCTCACTAATAAATTCTTTCAAATTTGCTCCCCACACTCCAACTCCCTCCTCCTCTTATCTCAAGCATAATCTCTCCACGAGACACCGACAAACCCCTCCGGCCGGCTATCTCCTATTCCCCGCGTCCCGCTCTTCCGAGCTCCCTCTACCTTTCTCTCTGCCGCTCAGCTCCCCTTATTCCCTCGAACCTACTCCGCCCGCTCTTTCTCTACGTCATCTGCATATATCTTACTCCTCTCTTCCCTTCCCTCCTCAGGAACTCTCTACCTCCACTTCCCGTTCTCTCTAAAATCTCCGTCTCTCTTTCTGCTTTCCACACACTCTCATCTCAATCCTGTGCCGTTGTTGCTCGACAACCCAACCCTGGATAAATGGCTATGCCTATTTCCTCTGTCTGTGCCCCTCTTGGGTTTAAGGAAATCTGTAAATTTACAACTACTCTACAGGAAATAGTCCCAACTTTCCCTCCCTCCCTCCATAACTCAGTCCTCCGAGTTTCGGTCACATCCCTGGAGAACTCCCTGTACATTCTGTCCAGTTCACTGACATTTTTCCTGAAGCAGGGCGGCCACACCGCTATTTGATTTATTATCTGTAACTTATAAAACCTGGAATTTTTTGTGTTGCAGCATCGATACGGCGCAAAGATGTAGAATCAATGTAAATTACCAAAAAAAAAAGTTAATGAAAGACCTGAAAAATGTGGGGGTGTTGCACATGCGTTCGAAACCGTGGTGCTGGAGGGGAAGGAGGTGTTTCCGAATCCTTGAGTGTTCAGGCTTCTGTTCCTCTTCCCCGATGGTGGTATTAAGCAGGGAGAATCTCCCGGGGTGAGGGGCCTCACTGATGGATGCTCCCTTCTCGAGGCATCGCATCTTGAAGATGTCCCCAATGCTGGGGAAGGTGGTGCATTTGACGCTGGTTGAGTCTACACCCCTCTGCAGCCTCCGGTGACCCTGTCCCTTGCGGCCTCCACACCAGGCGGACATGCTCCAAGTCAGAATGCTCCCAACGTTAATCTGTAGACAATTCCTGGTCTTCATTGAATGGTCAAATATTCTCAATCTCCTGGCGTTGTAACGCCTTCTGTAATGGGAGAGATATGGGTGGTGGTGAAGGTAAGTGTAGAGTATGGTCCAGAATATACTCAGACTCAGACTCGAAATAAACAAGACGACAGTGACGAAAATCCAAAGATTAAATCACAATCTGTACCATTAAAACTACTAGTACAGCACGAGCCCTTTAATTACTGCCGGGCAATCATTGGCAGTCACACCCTTAAAAGGGACAGTGACAGCTAACCATTCTCCGGGGAATGGAGGTTCCGAATCCTGGACGCCCAGTGTCGATCCTCTGAGATGCCGACTCTCAGCAACACAGGAACTTCAAATGCGATCATACGATAGAGAGGCAGAATTAAGCTCTTTGCCCCATCGGGTCTGCTCCGCCATTTCATGATGGCCGATCCATTTCCCTCTCAGCCCCAATCTCCCGCCGTCTCCCTGTATCCCGACATGGCATGACTAATCAAGATTCTGTCTGCCTCTCCTTTAAATATCAGGCCAAAACTTTCGCAGCCTGCTGTGGCAACTGATTCCATAGCTTCATCCCAGAAAGGCGAACGAAACTCTCCTCAGCTGCGTTTTAAAATGACGGGCCGCTATTCCAGGTGGGCCCACTGGCTTTAGACTCTCCCACCCTAGGGAAACTTCTCTCCACATCTATTTTAGCGAGGCCTTTAAGCATTTGATCGGTTTCAACAACACTAACCACCACCCTCCCACCTCCCACCACCCCACCATTCTTCAGAGTTCCAGCCATAAAACGCCCTTAATTTGATAAACTTATCAATCCGGAGCGATTTCCGTGAACTTCCTTTCAACCCTTTCCAATGCAAAGGCATCCGGCCGGGTAAGGTAAAGGACCCGGAACTGCTTACGATCTTCGTTGAGACCTCACCAGTGCTTTATAAAGCCTCAACTTTACATCCCTGCTGTTCCATTCTAATCCTCTCGACATGAATGCTGCATTGCATTTGGCTTCCTCGCCACCGACTCCGCCTGCAAATTCATCTTCAGGGAATCCAGCACAAGGACTCCCAAGTCTTTTTGTAGCTCAAGTGTTTGAATTCTCTCCCCGTTTATAGAACAGTCTGTGCCATTATTTTCTCCATCAAAGTGCATGACCATACACATCCCGGCACTGTGATCCATCCGCCGCTTCTTTCCCCATTCTCTCAATCTCTCTGGAACATTCTGTAGCCTCTCTGCTTCCTCAACACTATCTGTAGATCGGGGATTCCACTGCCGATCTGCACAGACTGAGGTTTCCCGATGAGGAGGACAGCTGCCCGGTGTTGTATTGTCCAGGTGGTCCAGTGACCAGTGGGGAGCGAACAGGGTCGGATGTAGACCTATTGTGCTCATCGTCAGGGTGCAGCGCGTCCACGTCCTTGCTGGAGAAGAGTTTAACTCTGGGTGTGACCCGACTCTCAAAGCGCTTAATCACAGCAGTTGTGAGTGTCACTGGGCGAGTGTAGTTGAGGAAGCTCACCCTACTCTTCTCGGGCATGGTGTCATTTTCCGCATTTTCAAGTAGGGGGTAAATTCCGTCTGCAACAGTGAGAGATTGAAGATATCCTCGGCAACTCCAGTCCACTCGACAGTTCTCCCCGTCTCCGCCACCGTGTCCCGCATCTACACCCCTCCCCACCTCCGTCACCTTATCCCTCATCTACACCCCTCCCCGTCTCCGTCACCTTATCCCTCATCTACACCCCTCCCCGTCTCCGTCACCTTATCCCCCATCTACACCCCCCCGCCCCTTCAATCGAAACGAATTGACTTTATTACTTCCATACTTCATATACATGAGAAGTCAAAATGTTTATGTTATGTCTAAATGTGGAATGTGCATTTTATAGCAATTTGTAATAAACATTGTGTACAACAGGACAGTGAATATAACTTAGAAATTCTGTTGTATCAGCGTGCATTAATCAGTCTGACGGCCTGACGGAAGACGCTCTCACGGAGCATGTTGGTCCTGTGTTTTTTTTTTTGCTGTGCTACACGTTCTCGGATGGTAGCAGCTGGAACAGTTGGTTGTTGGGTTGACTCGGGTCCCCGATAATCCTTCACGCCACTTTTACACACCTGTCTCTGTAAATGTTCTGAATCCTGGGCAGTTGACATCTACAGATGCGCTGGGCTGTCCACACCGCTCTCTGAAGAGTCCTGCGATTGAGGGGATAAGATTCCCATACCAGTCAGTGATGTATCCACTCAGGATGCTCCCTGTTGTGTCTCTGTGGAAAGTTCTAATGTTTTGATGACCCATACCAAACATTGTCTACTGTCTGAGGTGTAAGAGGCGCTGTTGTGCATTTTTCTCCGCACAGCCGCTATGTACAGTCCGCATTAGTTCCTCGGTGATGTAAATGCCGAGGAACGTAAAGCTGGTCACCTCTCAACCGCAATTCCATTGATGTCAATAGAGCTCAGGCTGTCTCCAGTCCGCTATAGTCCACAAACAGCCCCTATGTTTTTGCGACATTGTGGGATCTACACCCCTCCCCTTCTCAGGCATGCTCTCCCTCCCCGATGCCCAGTTCCCGTTTCCGGCCTCATCACCAGCAGCCCCAACGTCTCCGTAACTAACCACTCGCATCCAAACGCTTCCCGCTCTGTGATCACAGGGAATTGTGGGGAGAATAGGGGGGAGCTGACGTCCCGTGTTACACTTCCTCCTCACCATCTGATATCGATCTCTCGGGCTGAGCTTCTCTGCGTTTCCATGTGGACAGACCGGTCGTGTGGTTCAAAACGGTTTCCTGTCAGGAACTGCACCTCACCACATCTTCAGTGCCCTCACTCTCCCCCTTTTCCTTCTGCGCTGCTTCCGGTCACACACACATACCATCTCTGAAACAGACACAGAATGCAAGACTACAGGAACGCGGATGTGCTGGGGATTGGTGAGAGGAGAGAGTGGTCAGAGAGAAAGGGATTCGCAGAGTTTCTGACCCCGTTACCGTATTATGGCAGAGAGCGAAGGGAACTTCACTGAGGGTCTGGCCCACGGATTGTGTGATTGGACGGTGCGGACGAAGCGCCACCTGGTGCCTGGCCGTTGAAGTGTGTGATGGGACGGTGTGGAGGGAGATTCACTCTGTGTCTGACCCCGGGAGTGTGTGATGGGACGTTGTGGAGGTCGATTCACTCTGTGTCTGACCCCAGGAGTGTGTGATGGGTCGGTGTGCAGGGAGGTGCACACTGGATTTGACCCTATTAAATATGTGATATTTCAGGGTGTAGGGACCTTAACACTGTGTCCGAAACCGGGAGCGTATGATGGGGCCGTCTTGAGGAGCGTCACTCTGTCTCTGACCCCGGGAGGTGTGTTCGAGCTGTCAGATTTCCGTCAGGAGACAATTCTGTGGGATTGGGAGAGAGAGGGAAGAGAAAGGTGTGTTGAATGGATAGGGGAGAAAGGAAGAGGGGAGATATTCCGAGACGGCCCAGTGAGGAGTGCAGTGAGGTGGAAAGGCAGAGGGATAGAGAGAGTAGAGAGACGGAACGAGCTGCGGAGGGAGAGAAAAGGACAATCAACGTGATAGCAGGCGTTAGAGAGAGGTCACGGAGATATAGGGAGAGGTAGATGGTTGAAAAAGTTATATAGGGACAGTGAGAAACACAAGGGTGTGGGATGGAGGGAGAGGGAGTAGAGAAGGAGGGGTGGTTGTTGAAAACACTTCTGAATTTCTCTGAAGCTCCAGCTTCGTATGGCATGACTCTGTTTTTCCGTTTGCTTTGCTCCTTCCAGCTGTCTGCTGGGCTGACGTCACTACTGTTTATTTTTGTTGTTGCTGTCTTGACGAAGGGCCAGTCCGGGTAGCCGCTCGCCTTCAAGGCTTCTGTCAAATACCTGCGCTCCCTGACTTTAGCTGTAATATTGATGGGGTTCCACTCGGCCCGGTGATGTCATGTTCTGATAACCCACAATTATGTTCTAATGGGTGATCAGAGTCAAACCGTAGATGGTGATCTGTCTGTGTTGGTTTCCTGTGAACTTCAATATCCAGATGTCCATTTCCTTGGATAAGGACTCCACAGTCTAAAAAAGGCAGTCCATTGTTCTCGACGCGTCCGATGTAGATTTAACGTTTTCATCCACCGAGCTGATGTGTTCTGTGAAGGCTTTTGCGTCATGGAATTTGAGGTTAACCCTATAACAATAACAGCACAGAAACAGGCCATCTCGTTCCTTCTAGTCCGTGCCGAACACTTAATCTCACCTAAACCAACGACCTGCACTCAGCCCATAACCCTCCATTCCTTTCCTGTCCATGTACCTATTGATTTTTTTATGACTAGCACCACCATCTTCATCTACCACTTCTACTGGAATCTCGCTCCACGGAGCTACCACTCTCTGAGTAAAGAAATTCCCCCTCGTGTTACCCCTAAACTTTTGCCCCCTAACTCTCAGCTCATGTCCTCTTGTTTGAATCCCCGCTACTCTCAATGGAAAAAGCCTAACCACATCAACTGTATCCCCCTCATAAATTTAAATACCTCTATCAAGTCCGTCCCCCCCTCAACCTTCTTCTCTCCAAAGAGTAAATTCCTAACTTATTCAACCTTTCCCTGTAACATAGGTGCAGAAACCCAGGTAACATTCTAGTAAATCTCGTTACTAACTATATTTTGTTGACATCTTTCCTATAATTCGGTGACACAACTGTAACAACAGTCGAAATGGATTCTCTCTATTATAGACACACATCCATCCGTGATTCCCTCCAATTCCACCTCCTTGCGCCTGTCCTCTCTCTACTCCCCTCCCTCCCCACCCCCCTCGCTTAAATTATTTCCTCTCTCTCCCGCTTATTCGAGAACTCTCCGCCTCCATCGTCATTCTCTCTACTTCATTCCTCCCTTCCATGAGCCCCTTTTCACCCTTCCCGCTCTCCCTCTCGTCCCCCTTCTCCTCTCCGTTCCTCACATTCCATCTCTCACTCTCTGTTTTCCCAGTTTGCTCGCCTTCTCCTTACTCCCTCTGAGTCCCTCTCTAAGTCTTCCTAACCGTACGATTGTCGTCTCCATCTCTTACTTTCCCAGGTCACGCCTCACACTCCCACTTCTCTCTTTCTCTCTAACCAGACTGCAACCTGTTAGCCAGTTCTCTCTCTCCAGCAACACCAAACTATCTAACTCCCCCCTGCCTCCCCACTCTCACTATTAATTGCCCCGCCACCTTCGACTCACTCGATCACGCTCCCAAACATCCTCAATTTCTCTCCTCCCCCGGTCTCTTTATCAGCTGCTCATCCGATATTTGTGTCGTTCTGATTCCCTTATCAACGCAGACTTCCTCTGACAACGGTTACTTCCACACACTGAGCTCAGAGACGCAGAGAATCCTCGACAGGACGACTGAGCGATACATACATGAATGCAAAGGTCGCCAAGCTAGAATCACGGACTCCTTCCAGAGGTGAGCGGGGCAGAATGATGAAGGGAGAGAGCTCCATTACATGCCTGATCACGGGTGCGTTTGATCGGAAAGGTGGAGGGAGTTTCGCTAACCTCTCTGAATTCTGGAGTGTTTGCTGGAACGGTGTGGAGGAAGCATTATTCTGTGTCGGACCCCGAAAGTGTGTGATAAGATGGTGTGGAGTGAGATTCACTGTGTGTCTGACCCCGGGAGTGTGTGATGGGACGGACTGGAGGGAGAGGCACTGTGTCTGACCCCGGGATTGTGATGAGACGGTCTGGAGGGAGATTCACTCTGTGTCTGACCCCGGGCGTGTGGGATCTGAGGGTGTGGAGGGTGATTCTCTCTGTGTATGACCTCAGGTGTGTATGATGGGACGGTGTGGAGGGAGATTCACTCTGTGCATGACCCCCTGAGTGTGTGATAGGACGGTGGGGAGGGAGATTCACTCTGTGTCTGACCCCGGGAGTGTGTGATAGGACGGTGTGGAGGGAGATTCACTCTGTGTCTGACCCCTTAGGTGTGTGATGGGACGGTGTGGAGGGAGATTCACTCTGTGTCTGACCCCGGGAGAGTGTGATGGGACGGTTTGGAGGGAGATTCACTCTGTGTCTGACCCCGCGAGAGCGTGATGGGACGGTGTGGAGGGAGGTTCACTGTGTGTCTGACCACGGGACAGTGTGACGGGACGGTGTGGAGGGAGATTCACTCTGTGTCTGACCCCGGGAGTGTGTGATGGGACGGTGTGGAGGGAGATTCACTCTGCGTCTGACCACGGAAGTGTGTAATGGGACGGTGTGGAGGGAGATTCACTCTGTGTCTGACCCCTTGAGAGTGTGATGGGACTGTGTGGAGGGAGATTCACTCTGTGTCTGACCACGGGAGTGTGCGATGGGACGGTGTGGAGGGAGATTCACTCTGTGTCTGACCCCGGAAGTGTGTGATGGGACGGTGCGGAGGGAAATTCACTCTGTGTCTGACCCAGGGAGTGTGTGATGGGGCGGTGTGGAGGGAGATTCACTCTGTGTCTGACCCCGGAAGTGTGTGATGGGACGGTGTGGAGGGAGATTCAATCTGTGTCTGACCCCGGGAGAGTGTGATGGGACGGTGTGGAGGGAGATTCACTCTGTGTCTGACCCCGGAAGTGTGTGACTGGACGGTGTGGAGGGATATTCACTCTGTGTCTGACCCCGGGAGTGTGTGTCGGGACGGTGTGGAGGGAGGTTCACTCTGTGTCTGACCCCGGAAGTCTGTGATGGGACGGTGTGGAGGGAGCTTCACTGTGTGTCTGACCCCGGGACTGTGTGATGGGACGGTGTGGAGGGAGATTCACTCTGTGCCTGACCCCGGAAGTGTGTGATGGGGCGGTGTGGAGGGAGATACATTCTGTGTCTGACCCCGGAAGTGTGTGATGGGATGGTGTGGAGGGAGATTCACTCTGTGCCTGACCCCTTGAGAGTGTGAAGGGACTGTGTGGAGGGAGATTCACTCTGTGTCAGACCCCGGGAGAGTGTGATGGGACGGTGTGGAGGGAGATTCACTCTGTGTCTGACCACGGGAGTGTGCGATGGGATGGTGTGGAGGGAGATTCACTCTGTGTCTGACCCCGCAAGTGTGTGACTGGACGGTGTGGAGGGAGATTCACTCTGTGTCTTACCCCGGGATTGTGTGATGGGACCGTGTGGAGGGAGATTCACAGTGTGTCTGACCCCGGGAGTGTGTGACGGGACGATGTGGCGGGAGATTCACTCTGTGTCTGACCACGGGAGTGTGTGATGGGACGGTGCGGAGGGAGATTCTCTCTGTGTCTGACCCCGGGAGTGTTTGATGCAACGGTATGGAGGGAGATTCACTCTGTGTCTGACACCGGAAGTGTGTAATGGTACGGTGTGGAGGTAGATTCACTCTGTGTGTCTGACACTGGGAGAGGTTGATGAGACGGTGTGGAGAGAGATTCACTATGTGTGTGACCCCGGTAGTATGTGAATGGGACGGTGTGGAGGGAGATTCACTCTGTGTCAAACCCCGGGAGTGTGTGATGTGACGGTGTGGAGGGAGATTCACTCGGTGTCTGACACTGGGAGAGGTGATGAGACGGTGCGGAGGGAGATTCACTCTGTGTGTGACACCGGGAATATGTGAATGGGACGGTGTGGAGGGAGCTTCACTGTGTGTCTGACCCGTTGAGTGTTTACTGGAACGGTGCGGAGGGAGCTTCACTCTGTGTCTGACCCCGGGAATGAGTGACGGGACGGTGTGCTGGGAGATTCACTCTGTGTCTGACCCCGGGAGTGTGTGATGGGACGGTGTGGAGGGAGATTCACTGTGTGTCTGACCCCGGGACTGTGTGACGGGACGGTGTGGAGGGAGATTCAGTCTGTGTCTGACCCCGGGAGTGTGTGATGGGACGGTGTGGAGGGAGATTCACTCTGTGTGTGACCACGGAAGTGTGTGATGGGACGGTGTGGAGGGAGATTCACTCTGTGTCTGACCTCTTGAGAGTACATTGGGACTGTGTGGAGGGAGATTCACTCTGTGTCTGACCCAGGGAGTGTGTGATGGGGCGGTGTGGAGGGAGATTCACTCTGTGTCTGACCCCGGAAGTGTGTGATGGGACGGTGCAGAGGGAGATTCAGTCCATGTCTGACCCCGGTAGTGTGTGGTAGGACGGTGCGGAGAGCGATTCCCTGTGTGTGTGACCCCGGGAGTGTGTAATGCGACGGTGTGGAGGGAGATTCACTCTGTGTCTGACCCCGGGAGAGTGTGATGGGACGGTGTGGAGGGAGATTCACTCTGTGTCTGACCACGGGAGTGTGCGATGGGACGGTTTGGAGGGAGATTCACTCTGTGTCTGATCCCGAAGTGTGATGGGACGGTGCAGAGGGAGATTCAGTCCATGTCTAACCCCGGTAGTGTGTGGTAGGACGGTGCGGAGAGCGATTCCCTTTGTGTGTGACCCCGGGAGTGTGTAATTCGACGGTGTGTAGGGAGATTCACTCTGCGTCTGAACCCTTGAGAGTGTGATGGGACTGTGTGGAGGGAGATTCACTCTGTGTCTGACCCCGGGAGAGTGTAATGCGACGGTGTGTAGGGAGATTCACTCTGTGTCTAACCCCGGGGGTGTGTAATGGGACGGTGCAGAGTAAGCTTCACTCTGTGTCTGACGTAGGGTATGTGTGTATGGGCATTGCTGAGGTTGTCCGTGTCACTTTTCGTGTCTCACTCTCTCTCTCTCTCTCTGCACCTGTCCGGACAATCCCCACCTGCTCCCTCTCTACACATCCATCATTTCCAAAGATACGTTCTACTTTAACCGCTCACCTGACTTACAATGGAATGTGTGACCGATCCCGATTGCGGTGATAAAAATGGTGACGAGGACGAACCTGTCCAGCTGGGGCGCTTTTCCCGGAAACGGAACAGTGAGCCGCTCTGTTATCGGATATCAGTCTGGTGCGAATTCAGTGCGGGCGGGAGAGATTGGGAAGAGAGAAAGGATGAGAGTGAGGGTCGTGGAGAAAGATAGAAGGGAGAGTGAAAGAGAGGACTGTGTGTAAAGCACAGTGAGAATGATAGGGATAGGGAGAGAGTGGGTACAGTGCGTGAGCGAGCTGGACAGAGGAGCGAAATTTAAGCAGGTTGGGGATAGCGAGGGTGGTTATTGAGGGGGAGGCAGAGAAAGAATCGTAAAATAAGTTTAGACTGAGAGAAACTTTCTCATATAGAGAGTGAAGGCAGCGAACCAGAGAAAGGGGGAGTGGGGAGAGAGAGGAGAGGTGAACGGAAGGGGAGAGGATGGGATGGAGTTTGGGGAGAGGAAGGGTGTGGGAGAGAGAGGGTGTGGGAAGGCACATGGACAGTTAGAGAGGGGGTAGCGGCATAACAGACAGTCGGGAGAGAGTGGAATATGGGGATAGAGATGACGAAGGGTGGTCTAGAGGGAGAAAGGAGGCGATAGGGACGGTGATGACGGCGAGAGGGGTAATATGGAGGGGGGAGAGAAAGTTAGAGACGGTTGTAGAGGGAGGCTGTGTGACAGATGCAGATGTAACTGTAGGGGAGAGATATGAAGTGAAACGGTTAGAGAATCCATGGCTGGCGGACAGTGAATGAGAGTGAGAGACAGGGAGAAAGGATCGTGAGGATGGAGAGGTGAGGAACCGTGAGATTCAAGGGATAGGAGCGGGATAGGGAGAGGGAGGCAGAGTGGAAAAAAAATACCTGTGCATTTATATCTAGAAGAGAGAGAGACAGCGAGGTTGGAGAAACAAGTAGGGCAGACGGCGTTGTTGTAGTGAATAGGAGAGGGAGATGGAGTGGATTCCACTCTGTCCCTCGCCTTGTCGTGCGCCGCCATCCGCCGTGATGTTTCCGTTCGGATGTTCCGAGCCTTCACAGAGAGGCAGAAAGCCACGGTCAGAGACGGCCGGAGTGGAGAACAGGGTCATGAAGCAGATCTCTAACATTTGCTATCCAACCCGCCACCCCTCCTCACATCCTCCGTTCCCCTCTCACCTCTCTACCCATTCGGTCTCTAACTTCTCTTTGAGAATCTCCTCCTTCTGAGCGAGGGACCCACGAGTTAGGGGGGAAAGATTTTCCTGCCTATAATGTTCAACCCCACCTGCACTCTCTACTCCACTCCTAATGTTGATCCGAGGCTCCAACCTGTCCACACAATAACTCGTCAACAATCTCTCCCTACCACAACACTCCCCCCGGGTTCTTACCTCATTCCGTCCCGTTGCCGTTTTCCTCCCTCTTTCGAAACATTCATTTATCTCCCACTCATCTGCTCTCTCCACTTCTATCGCTTTAACAAACGGCCCACACATATCGCTTGCTTGTCCCTCCCTCCCCCTCCCTCCATTTCCTCATCCTCTGCACAAGAATCGGTCCGTCTGTTGCAAAACTCACCAGTCTTTCCCTTGCTCTCCTCGCCTCTGCACCAAGAACAGCAGAAGACTATCGGAAACTCATCCTAACGCCGAGAAAAGAGGTGCGCCGGGCGGAAGGCGTGGGTGGGTGGGGTCCCTCTGACTGAGGGGGAGAGAGAAAGAGATGGATGCAGCGGGCGGGTGATATGGGTAAGGAGAGAAGGGGAGTGAGGCGGGAGGGTGGGAGAAGTGGTGGGGGGTGGGGTAAACGGAGAGGGAGAGAGCAGTGTGGGGGTGGGAAGAGGGACAGGAACAGAAAGGCGAAGGGTTGTTATATGGATAGTGGGAGGAAGCGGAAAAGGAGATGAGTGAAAGAGGTGATGTAAGGTTGCAGTGGAGTAGGGAGGGAGTTTGAGGTACAGCAGGAGGGAGAAACAGAAGAGGGAGAGAGGATCCTGGAGAGTGGAAAGGCGGGTAGTTAGAGGGAGGGGTGGAGGGCGAGAGCGATTTTGGGGCGGTGGAGAGAGAGGCGGTAAGTGTTGGGAAGTGAAGAACCATGGGAGTAGAATGTGGTAGAAATGGAGGGGAGTGGTGGAGCGAGAAGGTGAGGATGACAGTCCGAGGGAGGCAGATGAGTGAGGGTACCAAGGGGACTGATGCAAGGGAGGGGCAAGGTGGGGACGAAGGAGATTTTGGAGGTGGAGGACAGACAATGGCAGGTAAAAACAAGTGTGGGTGAACGAGTGGAAGAAGGAAGGATGTCACGGGATAACTTATCTCCCGACACCCCCGTGAATGATTCCCGCATCTCCCGGATCTGCGCGACGCTGGGGCCTTCTTTTCCCGTTCCTCGGTGCGCCAGAGGGATTACCCTATGGCGGACGGGCATGGAAGTACCCTCTCCTTCTCCTTCTCCTCTTCCCCACGCGTCCCCCTCTGATCTCCTTCTTCTCCGCTCTGATCTCTTCGCGACCTCTCTGGCGATCTCTTCCTCGCCTTCACGGTCTTGTGTGAAAGGCGGCGGTTCCTGCAGAGGGACATCGGCAGGTGAAGGGGGTGCGAAAGCTGGGGGTGAAAAGGAGGTGGAGGGCAAAATTTGGAGGAATTTCGTCTTTGGAATCGCGGCTCCTGGGGAAGTTCCGAAAGGCTACTTGGCCTTCACCATTTTATTCATCCCCTGCCCCGGAGGGAGCTGGCTGCCCACCAGCGTGGAGCGATGCCCGGGTGGACGTGACGGCGTGGAGCTCCCTCATCACAGCGCTCCACAGGGGAGGCTCTAACGGAGTGGGTGGGTCCCAGCTCAATATCGGGAACTGTGGATAGCGGAGTAGGGAGGGATGGATGGAGGGGAATGGCAGAAGGTAGTAAGTGAATGACGGAGGGAGCTGGACTATGACGGAGGAGAATGAGGAAAGGGGAGGGAAGAGGTGAAAGGAGTGCTAACAGGAGTTTGGAGGGGAAGGCAGCTGTGGTAGTGGGAGTTGTGATGAGCGAACGATAGGTTGGGAGGTACTGGGGAGGGAGGGAAGGCTAGGAGGGATAAATTGTAGATACTGGCGATGTTGGGAGAGGAGAGAGAGGGAGGGAGTGTGGCAGAGAAAGGTGGCGGAGAGGGCAAAATGAAATGAGGAACGATGTGGTGCAAGAGAAGGGGGAGTATTGGGTGGAGGAGTAACGAAGGGAGAAAGGGATAGAGGGCCAAGGAGGGGGAGTTCGGGAAATTGGAAGAAGGGAGAGAAATTCTGAGACAGCTGCAAGTCCCGATCTGAACATTACCAAGTTCCCAAACTCTTCCTCAACCCCCCTCCTCGGAAAGGCGGAACGGACGGGGAAAATTCAGTGGGTTGTGGTCGGGGTGTAAGGTTGGTGGGCAGAGGGTGTTCTCTCCAGATTGGGGTGACACTGGTGTTGGTGGTGGAGAGGAAGCAGAGGGAGGGGCAGACAAATGGGGCAATGGGAATGTTGGAGGCAGAAGGCTGAGAGAGCAGGGGCAGAGAAGGAGAAAGAGAGAAAGAGAGAGAGAGAGAGAGAGAGAGAGAGAGAGAGAGAGAGAGAGAGAGAGAGAGAGAGAGAGAGAGAGAGAGAGAGAGAGAGAGAGAGAGAGAGAGAGAGGGAGAGAGAGCGAGAGAGAGCGAGCGAGCGAGAGAGAGAGAGAGAGAGAGAGAGGGAGAGAGAGAGAGAGAGAGAGAGAGAGAGCGAGCGAGAGAGAGAGAGAGCGAGCGAGAGAGAGAGAGAGAGAGAGACAGAGATGTGATAAAGAAGGGAAGGTATAGTGCGCCAATGGCAGGGGAAGTCGAGGAAACACGAGTTATGAGGGGAGCTGTTCACGTTACTCGGAGGGAGGGGGCTCACTGAGATCGGTGGGTTTTGGGAGTTTGTCCTGGGCCCGTGGTTTCTCGCAGACTGAAGTGCCGGCGATGCGCAGGAGCAGTGGGAGTGTCCGTCATACAAACCAGGAACAAACCGGGAGATGTAAATCTACAGAACAACAGAAGCTCTGTATGAGTGAAACAAATCACTCCGACATTCCTTCTACCCGCCCTCCTTCTCCACTTCCTCCTTTCAATTCCATTCGTCTCTCTCCCCATTCGACTACTCCCGCCAGCTATCGTCTACATTCCTTCTCCCTCATCCCTCCCTTTGCTGCACTCCGCTTTCTTCTCTGTAACACCCACTCTCTCCTTCCTATCCTCCGCTCCGCTCCATTCTATCTCTCTCCCTCTCTTCCTCACTTTCAACGCGTCCACATTTCTCCCTGTCTCTCCCAATTTACTCTCCCTATATTTCTCTACTCATCTTCCTCATCCTTTCCCGTTTTGCCATCTCCTTCGCTCTCATTTTCCCTTCCCTCCTTCCACTCCCATCACTCCCAGCTTCTACCTTCCCCTCCACCCACTCAGTCCACTGTCACTCACTTCTCTCACGGCCAATACACTATCTCCCCCACTCTCCTTCCCCCTCTTTCTCCCCACTCTCACTACTCTTCACAGCGCCACTCTTATCACTGTGGGCCGCCCTCTCACACACTCTCAATCCCTCTCCACGACACCTCCCCCGCACCCTGCTCTCGGTTCCTCTGCATCAGCTGTTCAGCTCGGGTTTGTTGGCGTCGGACTGACTCCCTTGACATAACCGGTTTCCTTTGACAACTGTTGCTTCTCCTTCCTGAGCTCAGAGACGCAGAGGATCCTCCACAGGATGGACGACAGCGAGACTTACATGAATAAGAAACCCACAAATACAGGCTCATGGTCTCCTTCACGAGGTGATTGGGGCAGAAAGTCGGAGGGAGGGAGTCTCAATCTGAGACTGATTCCGAGAGCGTGTGATGGACAGAATGGATGGAAACCACTCTGCGTTTGACCTCGGGGGTTTGTGACGGCACAGTGGGGAGGGAGCATCACCATGTGTCTGAGCACAGGTCTGTGAGACGCAGCAGTGGGAGATTCGCTCTGTGTTTGACCCCGGGAGTATGTGAAGGAACGGTGTGGAGGGAGATTCACTCTGTGTCTGACCCCAGGAGAGTGTGATGGGACGGTGTGGATGGAGATTCACTCTGTGTCTGACCCCGTGAGTATGTGATGGGACGGTGTGGAGGGAGATTCACTCTGTGTCTGACCCCGGGAGTGTGTGATGGGACTGTGTGGATGGAGATTCACTCTGTGTCTGACCCCGGGAGTATGTGATGGGACGGTGTGGAGGGAGATTCACTCTGTGTCTGACCCCGGGAGTGTGTGATGGGACGGTGTGGAAGGAGATTCACTCTGTGTTTGATCCCGGGAGAGTGTGATGGGACGGTGTGGAGCGAGGGTCACACCGTGTCTGATCTCGGGTGTCAGTGCTGGGTCAATGATGAGAGAGCCTCAGCCAATTTCTGAACATGCTGTATCTTGGCCTAAGGTCAAGACCCTCTCTGTGCACCAGGTCCGTAGAGATGGAGGTCAGCTTCATTATTTTGCCTTGACTGTGTTCATACAATGTGTCCTTTCCTGTCGAAAGACCTCAGGGCAAACTGACAGATGACCATTTAGATTCAGTGTTTGAGAATATGTCGGAGGGAGCGCGCAGGAGAGGCGAGTATGAGGAGCAACGTAAGGGGGTGGGGGGGTGGGGGTCAGTGACAGTGGCGCGCTTAGGGAAGGGTGGATTGGATCGGCCGGCATAGGAGGGCGGTATCGAGGCAGCAGTGTGGAGTGAGGTGCAGAGAGTCCGCTGTCTAACTATCTCCCAGTCTCTCTCTACTCCTTCTTCCCCATTAAATCTTCCCTCTCTCATTGCTCACTTTATCATTCCTCTTCGCTCGGTCACCGTCTCCCGGTCTCTCACTCTCGTTCTCCCTTCTGCACTCTTTCCCTCACTATCTCACTCCGTTTAACTCTTCCGACCTCCCTTTTCCACATTTCTTCACCCTTTCGTTTATATTCTCTCACCCCTCTGTTTCACCTCTGAATCCTACTCTCCGCGCTGACTACCTCATTCCTTCACCTCACTTTATTCCCTCTTTCTCCCCATCTCTCCTTGTTCTCTGTTCCCATTCTATTCCATTTTCCCGCCCATCGCCTCTCTTCGATCACCCCTCTCCCAACCACTCCATCCATCCATTTCAGCCTCTCTGTCTTTGTACTCCGTCTCGCTTCCCCCGCTTGCCCATTTCCCGTCATCCCTCTCGCTGTCCCCAACCTTCTCTTCCCTCTCTGTCTGTACTCTCTTCCTTTCCCTCTGTATCTCACTGTCCCCGATTCTCCACCGCGCTCACTTTTCCTTGTCTATCTCTCTCTCGCAGACCAGCTGACATCCACATACACCGAACTGAATATTCGGGAAGTCGAAACCCTCATCAATATACAAACAGGTCAGTGATGCAACAACGATGTCATTCTGGAGGCCTCACATGTCATACACCCAAATGCCCAAGTGTGTGAGGCATTCGTGTCCATCAATTACCTGGCAGCTTGTTCCACAAACTGACGACCATCTGGGTAACAAACGGTTGGATCTATTTCCCCCTCTCTCCTTATACCTGTACGATCAGGCCGTCGATTGTCCAGGTCTAGGCGAAATAATTGCACCCATTCACTCTGTTGATGCTCCTCGTGACTTTAAATACCACTCAAAGATACCCCCTGCGCCTCGAGGAATAAAGTTCCAATCACCACAACCTCTTTACCGAACTCAGTCCCTGGAGTCCAGGCAACGTCGTCGTACATTTCCCCGAGCACTCATTTCCAGTTCGATGGTATCTTTCGGGGAAGAGAACGTCCAACACTGAGCACCGTACTACACGTGTATCCACGTCATGTACAAATGCAACATGTTCGCCTAATTCCTGTACTCAGTGACATTCTGTTGAAGGTCTGCGTTCAGGCACATTCTGCACCGCCCTGTATACTTGTGGCTTCACTTTCTGGGAACCGTGTTCCTGGACCGCGAGTTCGTCTGTTCTCCAACACTCCTTAGTGTTCCTCCGATACTCGTGAAAGCCCAACCCTGGGCTGCCTGACAGAAATACCATAGTTCGCACTTAACAGATTTAAAATGCATTTGCTTCTGCTAGCGACGGGTTCCCAGTCCGAGAAAGGAACAGCAACATTAACCCTTTGCTTCTCACACAGAGCCAATTGTATATCTCTTGTATATCTTCATCTCTCGCCCTATTTCCTCTCTCCATCCATTCCTCTCTCTGATGTTCTGTCTCCACGTCTTTCCCTACTCACTTCCTCATTTCCATCATAATTCATCCGTCTCTCACTCCACCCCTTCATTCTCTACCTGTCCCTTGCACTTCTATTTGTCTCTCTCTCACATTCTCTTCCATTCTCTCCCAGATGGTCTGGACCCCACCTATTCTCAGCTGAACATTCGCCAAAATGAACTTCACGTCGCTAAGGATGAAGATCCTCCTGTTGCGTCGGGACTAGGAGAAATGCCAGTGACTGCTCAGGCAGGTCAGAGTTCACAATGATGACGCCATTCTGATGGTGGTTACGTGCTATACGCACAAGTATAGAAGTACTAATACATCTGAATCGACCATTTCTCTGGCAGTTCCTTTCAAAGATATAGCATCGCCTGATTAAAAAAAAATCACTTTAGTCCGCAGTTAAATCTCTTTCTACTATCACCTCAGAACTGTGCGTCCTGATCCTCGATTCTGCAAGTGTATATAAAATAACTCTGTACATTCACCTTGCCTTGCCCCACGTTTTTTAAGCCTCTGTCAGTCACCCATGAAAGCCAAGGTATAAAATCCTAACCCCCCTCCCCCACATTAAATTCCTCAATCTGCCTGTTTAGTAGACTCTTCAATTTCACTAGTGTATCTGCCTCTACCACTGACTCGGGCAGTGCATTCCACGCACCAACCAATTTCTGGGTGAAAATCCTTCCTCTAATATCCCCCTGGAACTTCCCTCCCCTTACCATAAGACCATGTTCTCTTGTACTAAGCAGTGTTGCCCTGGGGAAGAAGCGCTGGCTGTCCACTGTCAATTCCTCTTAATATCTTGTAAATTTCTATCATGCATCCTGTCATCCTCCTTCTCTCCAAAGAGTAAAGCCTTAGCTCCTTTAATCTCTGATCATAATTCATACTCTCTTAACCAGGCAGCATCCTGGTAAATCTCCTCTGTACCATTTCCAGTGCTTCCACTTCCTTCCTATAGTGAAGTAACCAGAACTGGGCACAGTGCTCCAAGTGTGGCCTAACTAGAGTTTTATAGTGCTATATTATTACATCGTTTCTCTTAAACTCTATCCCTTGACTTATGAAAGCTAACACCACATAAGCTTTCTTAACTACACTATCTACCTGTGAGACAACTTTCAGGGGTCTGTGGATATGTACCCCCATATCCCTATGCTCCTTCACACTACCAAGTGTCCTCTCATTTACTTTGATCTCTGCCTTGGAGTTTGTCCTTCCAATGTGTACCACCTCACACTTCTCCGGTTTGAACTCCATCTGCCACTTCTTAGCCCAATTCTGCATTGCATCAATATCTGTCTGCTATCTTCAAAAATCCCCTACACTATGTACAACACCACCGACCTCTGTATCGTCTGCAAACTTTCCAACCCGGACTTCTACCACCAGATCCAGGTCACTAATAAAAATCACGAGAAGTAGAGGTCCCAGAACAGATCGTTGTGGGTCACCACTGGTCACAACCCTCCAATCTGAATGTAATTCCTCCAACGCGGTCCTCTGCCTTTTGCAGGCAAGCCAATTCTGAATCCACCTGACCAGCCGTCCCTGGATCCCATGCAATCCGACTTTCTAAATAAGCCTACCGTGTTGAACCTTGTGAAACACCTTACTAAAATCCATGCAGAACACAACTACTGCACTAACCTCATATATATGCCCGGTCACCTCCTCACAGAACTCTATCACACTTGTTAGAGACGGTCTGCCTTTCACAAAGCCATGCTGCCTGTCCTTTATCAGACCATGATTCTCAAAATGCCTACAGAATCTATCTCTAAGAATCTTTTCCCACAGCTCTCCTACCATAGACGTAAGGCTCACTGGTTTATAATTACCCGGACTATCCCTAATACAGTTTTGAACAAGGGGACAACGCTCGCCTACCTCCAATCCTCCAGTAACATTCCCGTGGATAACAAGGACATAACGATCCTAGCCAGAGTCACAGCAATCTCTTCCCTCGTGGAGCAGTCTGGGCAATGTTTCGTTAGGCCCCGGGGACTTATCCGTCCTAATGTATTTTGCCAACTCCAACACCTCCTCTCCTTTAATATCAACATGCATCAGAACATCAACCTGACTCATATTGTCCTCACCGTCATCAGGTTCCCTCTCAGTGGTGAATACAGAAGAGAAGTATTCATTAAGGACCTCGCTCACTTCCACAGCCTCCATCCCACTTTTATCTTAAATCAGCACTACTTTCACGCCTGTCATCCTTTTGATAATTAAAGAATGCCTTCACATAATTGAAGAATGCCTTGGGGTTTTCCTTTTCCCTTCTTGCCAAGGCCTTCTCGTGCCTACTTCATGCTCCTCTCAGTCCCTCAATAAGCTCCTTTGTTACTACCCTATATTCCTCAATAGACCCATTTTATCCTTCCTTCCTAAACCTCATGTCTGCTGCCTTCTTCCACCTGACTAGATTTTCCATCTCACTTGTCACCCATGGTTCCTTCACTCTATCATTTTTTTATCTTCCTCACCGGGGCAGATTTATCCCGAACTTCCTGCAAGACATCCTGAATCATCGACCACATGTCCATAGTAGATGTCCATGCAAAAACATCATTTCAATTCACACCCGCAAGTTCTAGCCTTATAGCCTCATAATTTGCCGTTCCCCAATTAAAAATTTTGCTGCCCTCTCTGATTCTATCCTTTTCCATGACAATGCTCAAGGACAGGGAGCGATGATCACTGTCCTACAGATGCTCACACACTGACAGATTTGTGACCTGACTCTGCTCGTTACCTAATACTAGTTCTAGTATGGCATTTCCCCAGTGACATACTGTGACAGGAATCCGTCCTGGACACACTTGTCAAACTCTGCCCCATCTGCACCCTTGGAACTAGTCAAGTGCCAATCAATATTAGGGAAGTAAGGACACCCATGATAACAACGCTGTCATTAATGCACCTTTTCAAAATCTGTCTCCTAATCTGTTCCTCGGTATCTCTGTTGCTACCAGGGAGTCCATACAAATACCCCCAGTAGTGTAACTGCTGCCTTCCTGTTCCTGACCTCCACCCATACAGACTCAAAAGAGGATCCTGCTACATTACCCACCCTTTCTGTAGGTGTAACAGTATCCCTGGCCAGTAATGCCACCCTCCTCCCCTACCCCCTCTCTATCACTTTTAAAGCACTGAAATCCAAGAATAATGAGAATCCATGTCTGCCCTGGTGCCAGCCAAGTCTGCTTAATGGCCACTACATCATAATTCCATGTATGCACCACGCTCTCAGATCATCACCTTTGTTCCTGATGCTTCTTGCTTTGATGTGTACACACATTAGCCCTTCTACTTTACTACCTTTACAGCCTTTATTCTGCTTCTCTCTCCTCAAAGCCTATCGATATGTTATATCTGGTTTTACGACATGCACTTCTTTCACTGCACGATCGCTCCGGGTCCCATCCCGCTTGAAATTTAGTTAATCCCTCCCGAAGCATGCGAACAAACTGCAAGCTTATCAAACGCGTATTGTGTAATCTGTTACAAATGTCCGATATTGTTGACAAAGATCCTTGGTCTCACTAGCGACATTCTGGTAAACATGGCTGGGGTCCGGCCTCCAGTCTGAGAAACGAACTTCAACCATCAAACTTTGCTCCCACCGCCGAGTCAATTTTATATTGTATGATCAACCATGATATCAGTGAATAGCGGTGCTGGCTAGAGGACCGAATGGCATACTCCTGCACCTACTATCTATTGCGTATTGTCTAGATCCAGTCAGCCATCCCTCCTTTTGTCGTACACCAACTTTCAGAGCGGTAGACCATCTGGGAGCGTGTTAAATCTGTGTATTTTACATCTACCAACCTGACCGGATCAGTCCTCCGCAGTCTAACAAGTCAGACAGATCTCTTTCATATCATCTTCCAGAGCAGTCTACTATCTGAACACTTGTCGATAGGCCTTTTCAACACCACGTACGATACACCCACTACCCGTGCTTGATCTGTCCTCCCTGTCAAATTATCCGACAACTCTCTCTAGGTCTCACGCAATCTAGTATCTCCCTTCCCCCACTATCTTCCACACTTCATATCTTCTCCTCGCCCTCCTTGTCTAACCACTCCATTCTTCTCCGTCCCTACCGATGTCCCTTCCTTCCATCTTCCAGTGGGATAAACAATCTGGAGACTTGTCAGTCAGCGTACCTTATGTCTGCCCATGCGCACAAATCAGTCAGACAAATTTCGCTGTGCCTCCCACCATTTTACAGAGTAGCCCACCGACTGGAACGGTTAAATGTCTTATAGAGTTCCCTATTCTCTCCTTCCCTGTTCTCATGAAACGCCCTGGTTCCTCACTCACAATATAGAAACTGCTTCACCCGTGACCGCAAGAAACTGCTGAGCTTTGTTCCTCACTCACAATGTCGAATCCGCTTCACCCGTGACCGCAAGTAACTGCTGAGCTTTGTTCCTCACTCACAATGTTGAAACAGCTTCACCCGTGACCGCAAAAACCTACTGAGCGTTTTGGAAAGAGCTGAGCCTATCTCGGAAACCCGCGTCCCTTCCATGAACTCCGTCCCCAGATCCTGGTGCCTCGATGAAGCAGCCAGCAGCATCACAGAACAACCTCCAGCCACGCCGGCCATTCTGTCTTCTGCACCTTCCCATCGGAGGGTAGATGCGAAGGCATGTCTCACTCGGCTGAAGGACAGCTTCTACCCCAGAGTTATCAGACTATTGAACCGTCCTCTACCATACAAAGTATACACTTGACCTCGCAATTTGCTGTCCCTTTGCCGCTGCATCTTATTCTATGCACATTCTCTGTGACTGTCACCGTTTATTCTGCATTCTGTGATCGATTTCCACTGCAGCACTACCATGAAGTGATCGGTATATCTGGATGTAACTGGCACCTCTCCTGTCTGTGATGTACGTGAATGACCCCGATGACAGTTTAGAGGAGCGGTTTGGTTAGAAGGTCTTGAGTAGTCTCCGGAGATGTTGAACGGGAGGTCCGACAAAGGTTTATACGATCACGAGAGACATAGACTGAGTCTACAGACAGGACCTTTAACCAAAGTTGAAATGTCTAGTACAAGAGTGAATGCATTCGGGACAACATTGTAGGCTAGTTTCTGTACTCTGCTGGGTGGTCTCTGCTCTCTACCTCGAAATAATAAAACAATTCACTAACTCTCAAAGGCAGGACATCATAAAGACACAAAGCCTACTTGAATATCCAGATTTGCATCCGCAACATTGCCACGAACAGCAGCAGTCGGAGGACGGATCTATGCACTACACCGTAGTCATGGAGTTCCAACCAGCGACCGCCGCTCTCTGAGGTCTGCACACAAGATAACTCTGAGCCCAGGTTCCTAGTTCATTATGAATCCCAGTCATCGCAATCTTGTGAATGTATCTCCCATGAAAGGGACGTGGCCAAATGCCCGTTTAAAACCATGTGCCTAACGTAAGCGTGTAAACGTGATCCCTTTCTACGTCGATAGGGAAGGTCCTGTCCCACCAAATTTGACTTTCCAGATCGCAGAACCTCATTCTTACCCGGAGGAAACACCGTTTGCCATTTCCCCATCCATCTACAGCTGACCCCCTTCCCATTTAATCAATCAGCGATGTTCTACACTTTCCACAACACCAGCAATCTGTGCGCCGGCAGTGATTTGTCAAATGGGCAAGGGTAATTCGGACCAGCTCGTTGCGGTCAGTGGCGGGAATTGAACCCGGAACTCTGGTACTGTAAACCACCACCTTCCCGTACCGCTTTTCCTCTTGCAAGCAGCCACAACACAAAGAAACACAATGGAGGGCAAAAATCACTACAACATGTTAGTCCCCAGAAGACCGTGGTATATCCAGTGTGTGAAAATTGTGGAAAGCTTGCAAATAACACAACTATGAAAAACAATAAAAACAACCTCTCGCATGACTTCTCTCTCTCTCCCTCTGTCCCTCTCCATCTCCGTCCCATTCACCCCTCACTCTACCCCTCTCTCCCTCAGTTGTACTGCCGCTTTCACTCTTGTCTCCCCATCCACTCAAAACCTCTCTCCCTCTGTTTTCTCCCCCATATTCTCTCCCATTCTCGCCTTGTTCTGTTCCCCCATATCTATTCAATATTCCCGCCCATTACATCGCTCTGTTACCCTCCAATCCCCCCCCCCCCACATCGATCCGTTATACGTTCTCACTCCCACTTGGAATTCCCGTCTTGACCGCTCACTTCCCCCTCTCCCTCACATGCTCCCCTTAACTCTCAGCCTATTCGCTCCGTGTCTCCTCTCTCTGCTTTGTCTCCCTGTCCTCACACCCAACATTCTCGACCACCTTCACTTTCTCACCCTCCCTCACATTCTCTCTCTTTCTTTCCCAGACAGTCTAACATCCTCCTACTCAGTACTGAAGCTTGGGACAAAGGAACTTCTCATCGATGAAGATGAAGACACTCCAATCGCCTCCGGACCCGCCACAGTGTCAGTGACTGCCCAAACAGGTCAGAGTTCACAGTATTAACATTAGCATGAAGGGGTCACATGCTATACGCACAGATGTTTAAGTTCTAATGCATCTGCATCGACCATTTCCCCTGGCAGCTCGTTCCATTGACGGAACACAATCTCAATATGAAAACATATCTTCACTCGTGTCCCCAGATGCACCACCTTCTACAGTCAACTGATCCCTGTGGGGTTCTGGTTCTCAATTCTCAAAACCTAGATAGAACAAAAAACGACTCTGTGCATTCACCTTGTCTGTGCCCCGTGTGCTTTTAAACAACTGCACAAGGTCACCTGCGCGTTCCGAGGTATAAACTGACAACCCGTCTAACTTATCTCCACAATTCTGTTACTCGAGTTCCTGCAATGTCCTCGGAAATCACCTCTGCACTCTCTCCAGCTCAGTGGCATCTTATCCAGAGCAAGACGACGGCATCGGAACAAACTACTCCAATTGTAGCTTCACTAACGACTTGTACAATTCCAATGTGACCTCCCTACTCCTGCACTCATTGCCCTCACTGATGAAGGGCGGCGTGTCAGACGTCTTCCCCACCACCATGTCTAGCTGTGACTTCACTTCCTGGCAACCGTGCACCTCGAGCCCTGGGTCCCTCTGTTCCACATCACACCCCAGGGTCCTTGTCTACCTGTGACTGCATTTTCTGGGAACAGTTCACCTTGAGCCCTGGGTCTCTCTGCCCCACATCACTCCCCAGGAACCCTGTCTACCTGTGAATGTACTTTCAAGGACCGTGTACCTGTAGCCCTGCGTCAGGCTGTTCCTTAACATTTCCCAAGTTTCCTCCCTTGCACCGTGTAAGTCCAACCCCGCTGTTTGTCCTCCTGATATACGGTAGCACAAAATGAATTGCATTAGCCCCTGTTCAGCCACATTCCCCGGCGAATCGAGATCCCACTGTAAGAGATAACTGTCTTCTCTGTTTGAAACGCCGACAACGTTAATGTCGTCTGCAAGTTTACCTACCGTGTATTGTATAATCTGCTATAAATGGTCGATATTGTTGAGAAAGATAACTGGTCCCACCGCCGACCGCCCGTGAACACCTCCAGTGACGGGATTCCAGTCTACGAAATTAACTGTCACCCTAGACCTTGTCGCAGAGCCATACTTATATCAAATCAGCCACCACTGCTTGTGTCCCACACCATCAATCCTCCGCAATCAAATTAGCCATACATATCACCTTGGGTTCCACAACATCTCTAGACCAGTCTACCATCTGAGCCCTTGTTAACAGCCTTGGGCAAGCCTCTGTGAGGTACATCTACTACCAGTTCCTGGTTTGTCTTCCCCAGTCAAATCGGCACGACAAATCTCCCTGGGTTTCACGCCACCTGTCATCTCCTTCCCCATTGTCTCCTCTGCACTCACTACCTTTCCATCGCCGGCCCATTTGCACCGCTCCATTCCTTTTCGGTCTCTCCCTACATTCCTCTCTCGCATCTTCCAGACAGATCTACCAACTGCGATCTTGATACGGGACATGTCAAGCGTCCATTATGTCTATCATTCCGGACATATCAGTCTTTAAACCCCCCATTCAGCCGAGTAGTCTACCAGGGGGAAAAGTGTCTTATCGTCTTCATTTTCACCATTTCTACTACCCGGTTCTCATGAAAAGTCTTGGTTCATCACTAAAAATATAAACACTGCTCCGCCCATGACCACAGAAAAATGCTGAGCGTTGTGGAAAGAGCTGAGCACAGTTCTGAAAACAGCTTCCCCTCCATGAACACTTTCTACACACACTGCTGATTCTGTAAAGCAGCCAGCAGCATCAAAAAACCTCCTCCACCCACCGCGAACCTTCTCACTTCTGTACACACCCATCGGAGCTACTCGGAACATGTGCCTGCTTTAGAAATTACATCGTGTTGCACATAGCCCTCTATTTCTCTAAGCACCATGTACCTTTCCAGGAGTCTCTTAAAAGACCCTATCGTTTTTGCATTCACCACCGTTTCCGGCAGCCCATTCCACTGACGTTTCTTCTGTACCAACTTCCAACCGCATTAAATCTGTGCTCTCTCGCGTCAGCCATTTGGACCCAATCAATGTTTCTTATCAACTAATACACCTCTATCAGCTCACATCTCATCCTCCTTCGCTCCAAGGAGAAAAGGTTCAGTTCGCACATGCTCCCCAAACCAGGAAACATCCTTGTAATCTCCTTTGGACTTTCTCTATAGTTTCCACATACATCCTGGAGTGAGTTTACCGGATCTGAGCAGAGTAGACCCAGTGGGTCTGGCCGGAGTGTTATATAGCTGTAACATTACCTGTTGGCTCTTCAATTCAGTACCACGGTTGATGAAGACCAATGCACCGTATGCATTTTATAACCACATACTATAAAGTCTATATTCTAACATCATATTTGACCTAGAACAATTAAGCACCTCATACTTCTCTGAGTTGAACTCCATCAGCTAATTCTCAGCCCAATTTGGCATCCTATCGATGTCCCGTTGTCAGCAATGACAGCCCTCCAGACTATCCTTAACACCCCAACCTTTTTGTTATCAGCAAATTTGCTGACCTATCAATTCATTTCCCATTCCAGGTCATTTATAAAATCCAGGAAGGAAATTGGACCCATAATAGGATCCTTGAGTCACACCAATCCTCACCGATTTCCATACAGAATATGACCCGTCCAAAACGGCACATTGCTTTCTGTGGGAAAGGCAATTCTGGATCAACAAAGCAAGGTCCTCTTGGATCCCATGACACCTAACATTCTCAACAAGTCTTGCATGGGGCATCATATCCAATGGCTTGCTGTAATCCATATAAACTACATCTACTGATCAACCTTCATCAATGTGTTCAGTCGTATCCTCAAAATATTGATACAGGCTCGTAAAGTACGACGTATCTTTGACTAAGCCATGCTGACTATTCCTAATCCTATTATGCCTCTCCCGACTTTCATAAATCCTGCCTCTGAGGATCTTTTCCAGCAACTTACCAACCACTGAAGTAAGTCTATCTGGTCTATAATTTCCTCGGCTACCTCTACTCTCCTTTAATTGGGAAACAACATCTGCAAACCTCCGATTCTTCAGAACCTTTCCTGTCCCCATTGATGATGCTTATAGATGCTGCCTGGTATGCTGGAGTGTTGCTGGAAGTTCCAGCATCTGAGGATTTTATCGTGTTTGTGTTTTTAAACTCTTTCTTAACCTACTTCTTCCTATCCCTCTCCAATGCAGTGGTGAAGGAGATAAAACTGTTTTATCTATCTCCAAAATGCTCTTCAACTGAGAGACATGACACCTGACCAGGTTCATTTACCAACATCAGATCAAGTACAGACAGTCCCCCTGTACGCGTATCTACAATTTGTGTCATGAAACGTTTCTGAAGGCACCTTACAATCTCTATCCTATCGAAACCCTTTGATCCAGGGAGATGCCAATAAATATTCGGGAAATTCTAATCTTCCACCACGACAACTCTGTTATTATTACAGCTTTCCTGAATAGGTCTCCCTATCTGTTCCTCGATATCGTGTAACTATTCTGTGCTCGATAAAAAAAGTCCAAGTAGATTTAGTAACCCCTCCCCGCGTCTAACATCAGACTCAGTAGACAATCCCGCGATGACTTCCTCCTTTTCTGTTGCGGTGACACAGACTCTGATCAGCAGAGCCAGGGACCCGGAACATTTGCCTCACTCACTGTCCTTTCCGAAGCATCCAAAGCCTGGTACATGTATGTCTTATTTTGATTTGTCCCGGCAAAGTGTAGCACCTCATACTTATCAGCATTTTAAGTCCATCTGCATTCTTTCTGCCCACTCTTCTAACTGGCCTAAATCTCTCCCTAAGCTTTCAAAAACAACTTCATTATCTAGCCACCTATCTTAGTATCATCTGCAGACTTACTAATCCAATTTACTACCCCATCATCCAGATCATTAATGCACATTACAAACAACATTGGACCCAGTACAGATCCCTGAGACGCACCACTAGTCACCGGCCTCCAACCCGGCAAATAGTTATTCACAACTACACTCTGGCATCTCCCATCCAGCCACTGTTAAATCCATTTTACTACTTCAATATTAATACCTAACGATTGAACCTTCCGAACCAACCTTCCGTGTGGAAATTTGTAAAAGGCCTTACTGAAGTCCATTTCGACAATATCCACTGCTTTACCCTGGTCAACTTTCGGAGTAACCTCTTCAAAAAATCCAATAGGATTTGTCAAACACGGCCTTCTACGCACAAATCCATGCTGACTGTTTCGAATCAGCCCTTGTCTATATAGACAATTATATATACCACCTCTAAGAATACTTTCCATTCATTTACCAACCTCTGACGTCAAACGTACAGGCTGATAATTGATAGCTGTACTCCTAGATCTATTTTTAAATAATGCAACCACATGAGCAATACGCTAATCCTCCGTCACCATCCCCGTTTAGGATGATATTTCAAATATTTCTGTCAGAACCCCTGCTATTTCTACACGGACTTCCCTCAAGGTCATAGGGAATATCCTGTCAGCACCCGGAGACTTATCCACCTTTATGTTCCATAAAATCGCCAGTGCTTCCTCTTCTTTAATCTTCATAGTTTCCATAACTACCCTGCTTGTTTCTCTTATATTAGACAATTCAATATCCTTCTCCTTAGTGAAGACCGAAGAAAATAAATTAGTCCAAATCTCCCCCATCTCTTTCGGCTCCACACATAACTGAGCACACTGATTCTCTAAGTGACCAATTTTATACATCGCTATCATTTTGGTATCAATATAACTGTAGAAACCCTTTTGATTTATCTTCAACTCAGTTGCCCAAGCAACTTCATATCTTTCTTTAGCTTTTCTAATTTCCCTCTTCAGTTTCTTTTTTACATTCTTTATATTTCTCGAGCACCTGAGTTACTCCATGCTGCCAATATTTATTGTCGTTCTCTCTCCTTTTCCGAACCATGTCTCCAATATCCCTCGAATATCATGGCAGTGTCAAACCATTAACCTTTCCTTTCAACCTAACAGGAATAGAAAAATGCTGCACCATCAAAATTTCAACTTTTAATGGCCTCCTGTTCTCTATTACATCCTTCCCATAAATCAAATTGTCCCAGCCCACTCCTACTAAATCCTTTCACATCTCTTCAAAGCAGGCCTTTTTCCAAACAAAAATATCACTCTTGATCCAGACCTTTTCTTTTGCAAAATTATATAGAAACTAATGGCATCGGGATCAGTGGTCCGGAAGTGCTCCCGAACACATAACTCCGGCATCTGACCTCTCCCAATACCTAAAAAAAGAGATACAACATTGCTCCTTCTCGAGTTGGTACTTCCATGTATTGCTGCAAAAACTATCCTGCACACATTTTATAAATTCCAAACCATCCATCCCTTTTACATAAATGGACTTCCCTGCCTAAGTGTGGAGAATTATATTCTCCCACAATCACAACCTTGTTCTTACTACAAATATCTGTTATCGCCTGACAGATTTGCTCCTCTAATTCTCCCCATCAGGTGGTCAATAATATACCTCGGGAAGTGCTACTATACCTTTCCCGTTCCTCAATTCCACTCACATAGCCTTCTAATCTATCCTGTCTAAACACCGCGGAAATATTTTCTCTGACAAGCAATTAAATACCTCCCCCTCTTGCCCCTCCGATTCTATCACACCTGAAGCAACGAAATCCAGGTATATTTAGTTGCCAATCACACCCGCCATGCAACCATGTTTCAGTAATAACTACAACATCATATTTCCATGTATCAATCCATACTCTAAGCTCACTCACTTTTCTTAAAATGCTCCTAGCATTAAAATAAATACATTTAAGAAATTCTGCACTTCTTACTCTCTGTGTATCCGTAATGGTGCAAACAACTTTACTATCTTCTTTTTCTTCCTTCTCCCCTACATCTTCGGACTAGCGCACCCCTTATCTAACACCTCCCTATCCTCCCTCACACACTGTCTACTAGCTTTCTCGATTTGTGAACTACTATCCTCTCTCTGGTCTCTTCAATTTGATTCCCACCCTCAACCGTTCTATTTTAAAGACTCTCCAGTACCCTTAGTAAATCTCCCCGCCAGGATATTTGCCCCCTTCGGTTTCAAGAGCAACCCGTCCTTATTGTACAGGTTACACCTGCCCCAAAAGAGATCCCAGTGATATAGAAACTTGTATCCCTGCCCCTTGCTCCAAAGCCTCAGCCACGTATTTATCCTCTATCTCGTTCCATTCCTGCGCTCACTGTGGCATGGCACTGGCAGCAATCCCGAGATTACTACCTTTGCGGTCCTTCTTCTTAACTGCCTTCCCAACTCCCTATGTTATGCTTTCAGAACCTCTTCCCTTTTCCTACCTATGCCATTGGTGACGATACGTACCGCGATCACTGGCTCTTCACAATCCCACTTCAGGAAATTTGGACGCTATCAGAAACATCCCGGACCCTGGCACCAGGGAGACAAACTACCATCCGGGTCTCCCGACAGCGTCCACACCATCGCCTATCAGACGCCCTAACTATCGAGTCCCCTATTACTACCACCTTCCTTCCCCTATCCTTCTGGGTTACGGGGCCGGACTCTGTGCCGGAGGCACGGCCACTGTTGCCTCCCCCAGGCAGGCTGTCTTCCCCCCCCCCCCACCAACAGTACTCAAACAGGAGTACTTATTGTCAAGGGGTACAGCCACTGGGGTACACTCCAGTACTTGACTCTTCCCCTTCCCTCTCCTGACCGTGATCAACTTGTTTGCCTCCCGTGGCCCTGGTGTGACCACCTGGTTGTAACTAATCTCTAACATCTCCTCACTCTCCCTGACCAGACCAAGGTCATCGAGCCGCAGCTCCAGTTCCCTAACCCGGTCCCTTGGGAGCTGCAGCTCGGCGCTCCTGGCGCAGATATGGACGTCCTGGAGGCTAGGAGACTCCATTAGCTTCAACATCTGAAACCGTGAACAACAAGCTGCCCCCTCACTCATAATTCCCCCTTTTCTCTTATAACAGGAAAAACTGAAAACCAGACCTGCCTTGCCTTGCCTGATTCCGTCTAAGCCCCTTGAGCGAAAGCCCTTAAGCCTTCACTCTGCTCCCCGATCACTCCGTTGCCCGCAAAGCGACGCTGCCCGCTGGATAAGGCCGTGTTCCTTTTTAAATCTTCCACGCTTCACTGCACGACGTCACACGCCTGCGCAGTCTCGCCTCTCTTAACCCCGATGGGAAGAAAATTCAGAATGACTCCTGCAGCTCTCCGGTTCCGATTCTCAGACTTCCTTCTCCAAATAAACTCAAATCAGGATTTCTGTTCTCTGTCACCTGACTATCCTCCCTCTCACACTGTCTCCCAACAGTCTCTGTATAATATTACTTTATTGTCGCCAAACAATTGATACCAGAGCGTACAATCAACACAGCCATATTTGATTCTGCGCTTCGCGTTGCCTGGAGTGCAGAAGTATGTGCAGAGCAGTACTGCGTCTGCAGTGGGTGAGAGTTCATTTGACCGTCTCTTCACTTCGGTTCCAACCACCCAGCAATTCTAGTTTAAAATTGCTTCTATAGGCTTTGCAATCCTCCTCGCTCGACTACTGGTACCCCTCGCATTCAAGTGTAACCCGCCCTTTTTGTGCAGGTCACGCCTGTCCAAAACGGGGACACATTGAACCCTGCTCCAGTCCCTCAGCCAGGCATTTATCATCCAACTCACTATATCACTGGACTCAGCGTCCACAGAGTCGCCTGCCTGACCCTCTAACTATAGAGTCCCCTATTACTGCTGTCGTCCTCTTCGCTTCCCTACCCTTCTGAGCCACAGGACCAGACCCTATGCCAGAGAAGCGGCCATAGTTGTATCCCATAGGAATGCCGTCACCAACCACTCCCTCCCTAACAGTACTCAAACAGGAGTACTTATTGTTTAGAGGGACAGCCACTAGGGTACTTCCTAATGTCTGCCTCCTGCTCTTCCCTCTCGGGACTGTTGCCTACTTATCTGGCTCCCAAGCCCTGGTGTAACTACTTGCATATTGCTCCTGCCTATCACCTCCTCAATTTCCAAGACCAGCTGAAGGTCATCGGGCTGCATCTCCAGTTCCTTAACCCGGTCCCCAAGTAGCTCCAGCCAAGGCCCGACTACTCTGTCTCAGATCACTCCTTTGATTAACGCTCCGCTCGGCAGTGTCTCCTTTTTGTGCCGGAACCTTCCCTACCACCCAACTCACAACTGGTGCTCCGGTTAGAGCCACTGACAGGCCACGCAAAATGGACTAACACTCTCAGAGCTCCTTTTGGAAACAACCGCCGCCGATAGACAACGTACGTTCCCGACCGGACTGTCCTCCTTCTATTTCTCTTTCTCTCTCTCATTCTCTCTCAGACGGTCTGAACTCCACCTACTCAGTGCTGAAACCACCCAAAGATGAACTTCACATCGATGCTCATGAAGATCCTCCCATTGCCTCGGGACCCGCCGAATTGTCAGTGGCTGCACAGTCAGGTCAGAGTTCACAATAATGACATCACTCTAAAGGGGTCACGTGCTTTAAGCAAAAGTGTTCAAGTTCTAATGCATTTGCATCGACCACTTCCTCTGGCAGCTCTTCCCAAAGACGGACCACTCTCTGGATAAAAAAAAAATGTTGTCACTCTTCTCCCCAGTTACATCACCTACAGCTATCACCATATCCCGGAGCGTTTTGGTCCTCGATTCTCCAAGCTAAGAGAAAAATGACTCTGCGTTCATCTTGTCCGTGCCCCGAGTGGTTTTATACAACCCTGTTAGGTCACCTCTGCGCTCCGTGGCATTTAATCATAAACTGCCTGAATTATTTCCATAACTCAGTCACTGGAGTCTATGAATGTTCGTAAATCTCCTCTATTCTGTCTCCAGTTCAGTGGCATCTATCCAAAGGAGGACAGGGAAACGAAACACTCTACCCCAAGTGTGGATTCCCTGAAGTCTGCACATTTCCAAAGTGACCTCCCATCCCCTGTATCCTTGTCCTGACGGATGAAGGGCGGAGCGACAGAAGCTTTCTTCACCGCCCTGTCTCCCTGTGAATCCTCTTTCAGAGAACAGTGTCCCTGTAACCTTGGATCCCTCTGTTCTACAACACTCTCCAGCGTCCCTGTTTACCTGTGACTCCACTTTCAGAGAACCGTGTCCCTGTAACCTTGGGTCCCTCTGTTCTACAACACTCTCCTGCGTCCCTATCGACCTGTGACTCGACTTTCAGAGATTCATGTCCCTGTACCCCTGGGTCCCTCTGTTCTACAACATTTCCCAGCGTCCCTGACTAGCCGTGACTCCAATTGTAGGGAACAATGTCCCTTTGCCTCTGGGACCCTCTGTTCTACAACACTCTACACGGTCCTGCCTACCGCCGACTTCAGTTTAACGTAACCATGTATTTGTAGCCCTCCGTTCTTTAACATCTCCCAAGTTTTCTCTCGTTGACCGTGGAAGTCCCACCCTGTTGTTTGTCTGCATGAAATGAAATAGCTCAAAATAAAATGTATGTGCTCCTGCTCGGCCGACTTCTCCGGCTAATCGTGATCCCACTGTAATAGATAAATGTCTCCACTGCCTAAAACGCCGTCAGTGTTAATGTCATCTGCAAGCTCACCTACCGCGTATTGTGTAACCTGCTGTATTGACAAACCATCCGGTTGATATCGCTATTGACGGGCTTCCGGTCTGAGAAATGAACTGCAACGCTTAAGCTTGTTCCCTATCGCCGAGCCAATTGTAGACCTAATCAGCCATTCCTCCCTGCGTCGCACACTGTCTCCCAGAGCGGTATGCCGTTTTGGGCCATTTTAAAATCTGTGTACATTACATCCAGCACCTCGACCTGATCAGTCCTCCGCAATCAAATTGGCCAGACAGATCTCCTTGGTTTCCATCCCATCTCCAGACCAGTCTACCATCGGAGCTCTTGTTAATAACCTTGTTCAAGCCACCGTATGGTACATCTACTATCAATTTCTGTTCTGTCCCCCACCGTCAAATCCGCCCAACAATTCTCCCTGAGTTTCTCGCCACCTGCCATCTCCTTCCCCCTTCTCTCCTCTACTCTCCCTATCTTTCCCTCTCTCGCCCATTCTCACCACTCCATTCCTTCTCGGTCTCTCTGTACATTCCTGTTTTCCATCACCCAGAGTGTTCTACCATCTGGGATCTTGATAAGGGACTTGTCAAGAGTCCGTTACAGCGACCAATTTGTACGTATCAGCGAGTCAAATTCCCCTGGGTGTCGTGGTCCGAAATCCGCATTCCAGTTCACGGTCCGGTCCGAGGTCCACATTCCAGTTCAAGGTCCGGTCCGATGTCGGCATTCCAGTTCACGGTCCGGTCCGAGGTCCGCATTCCAGTTCACGGTCCGGTCCGAACTCCACATTCCAGTTCACGGTCCGGTCCGAGGTCCGCATTCCAGTTCACGGTCCGGTCCGAGGTCAGCATTCCAGTTCATGGTCCGGTCCAAGGTCCGCATTCCAGTTCATGGTCCGGTCCGATGTCAACATTCCAGTTCACGGTCCGGTCCAAGGTCCGCATTCCAGTTCACGGTCCGGTCCGATGACCGCATTCCAGTTCACGGTCCGGTCCGAGGTCCACATTCCAGTTCAAGGTCCGGTCCGAGGTCCACATTCCAGTTCACGGTCCGTTCCGAAGTCCGCATTCCAGTTCACGGTCCGGTCCGATGTCAGCATTCCAGTTCACGGTCCGGCCCGAGATCCACATTCCAGTTCACGGTCCGGTCATAGGTCCACATTCCAGTTCACGGTCCGGTCCGATGTCCACATTCCAGATCACGGTCCGGTCCGAGGTCCGCATTCCTGTTCACGGTCCGGTCCGAGATCCGCATTCCAGTTCACGGTCCGGTCCGAGGTCCGCATTCCAGTTCACGGTCCGGTCCGAAGTCCGCATTCCAGTTCACGGTCCGGTCCGATGTCAGCATTCCAGTTCACGGTCCGGCCCGAGGTCCGCATTCCAGTTCACGGTCCGGTCCGATGACCGCATTCCAGTTCACGGTCCGGTCCGAGGTCCACATTCCAGTTCAAGGTCCGGTCCGAGGTCCACATTCCAGTTCACGGTCCGTTCCGAAGTCCGCATTCCAGTTCACGGTCCGGTCCGATGTCAGCATTCCAGTTCACGGTCCGGCCCGAGGTCCACATTCCAGTTCACGGTCCGGTCATAGGTCCACATTCCAGTTCACGGTCCGGTCCGATGTCCACATTCCAGTTCACGGTCCGGTCCGAGGTCCGCATTCCTGTTCACGGTCCGGTCCGAGATCCGCATTCCAGTTCACGGTCCGGTCCGAGGTCCGCATTCCAGTTCACGGTCCGGTCCGATGTCAACATTCCAGTTCACGGTCCGGTCCAAGGTCCGCATTCCAGTTCACGGTCCGGTCCGATGACCGCATTCCAGTTCACGGTCCGGTCCGAGGTCCACATTCCAGTTCAAGGTCCGGTCCGAGGTCCACATTCCAGTTCACGGTCCGGTCCGATGTCAACATTCCAGTTCACGGTCCGGTCCAAGGTCCACATTCCAGTTCACGGTCCGGTCCGATGTCAACATTCCAGTTCACGGACCGGTCCAAGGTCCGCATTCCAGTTCACGGTCCGGTCCGATGACCGCATTCCATTTCACGGTCCGGTCCGAGGTCCACATTCCAGTTCAAGGTCCGGTCCGAGGTCCACATTCCAGTTCACGGTCCGTTCCCAAGTCCGCATTCCAGTTCACGGTCCGGTCCGATGTCAGCATTCCAGTTCACGATCCGGCCCGAGGTCCACATTCCAGTTCACGGTCCGGTCATAGGTCCACATTCCAGTTCACGGTTCGGTCCGATGTCCACATTCCAGTTCACGGTCCGGTCCGAGGTCCGCATTCCAGGTCACGGTCCGGTCCGAGGTCCGCATTCCAGTTCAAGGTCCGGTCCGAGGTCCGCATTCCAGGTCACGGTCCGGTCCGAGGTCCGCATTCCAGTTCACGGTCCGGTCCGAGGTCCGCATTCCAGGTCACGGTCCGGTCCGAGGTCCGCATTCCAGTTCAAGGTGCGGTCTGCAGACTCCGGACTCGGGTCCTCCGACTGTCCCTTGTTTCGGTTGAACTTAATCATAGCACCTGATCCTCATCCTGTAGCTGGGAATATAAGTGGCCCTGGGATTGAGTGTGGTTGGGGGTTGGTCATCTTGTCAAGCTTCCCTGGGATCAAATGTCCGGCGGAAAGCTAGCACCGACACCGACCATCTTTAGGCTGGGGTGGAGAACCATCGCTTCTTGGAGCCTTGCTGTCAGTGGTCGGGGCTGTCATTGTGGGACGGATTCGGCCGCCTCCCGGGCCAGCTGGGTGGCCGTCAGCCACTCCGAGCTCGGTACAGTTCCGGTTGCTTCCGGAGCCAGCCAAGGTTGCTGGCCGTAACTACGATTCGGAGCATCCCCGATGCAGAGGTGGAACTGTCTGTCGTTCTTCGGTCTCTTCCTGTCCTCGGCCCGTGGGGTAATTTAGGCAGTTCTGCCGTTGCCCTGCGGGATGATCTGTTTTGTCTTGTCCTCGCCTCCGTGGGGCAAATCAGGCCGTTCTGCTGTTGCCTTGCGGGGAAATCTGTCTTGTATTGTCTTTGCCTCCGTCCGGTAATTCAGTCCGTTCTGCCATTACCAGATGGATGGTCCTGCCCAACCTTTGTGTGGAGTGACAGTTGCGTCCCGGCTTGTCGAATGATAAGTCCCGGCTCCATGTCTACGTACTGTCCATGTTAGTGTCTTGTTAAAGAGGAGTCCCGACTTGTCGAAGGATAAGTCCCGGCTCTGTGTTGAGGTACAGTTCCTAGTCTGCCTCCAAGCTCCAGCCTCCGAGTTATTCAAGGGCCAAGCTCCCCAAGAACCCAAGCCCAATGCTCGATCTCCAAGAACCCCAGCCTCAAGCCTCGAGAAACAAGAATCCCAATCTCAAGCCTCGAGCTCCAAGAACCCCAGCCTCAAGCCTCGAGCTCCAAGAACCCCAGCCTCAAGCCTCGAGCTCCAAGAACTCCAGCCTCAAGCCTCGAGAAACAAGAATCCCAGCCTCACGCCTCGAGCTCCAAGAACCCCAGCCTCAAGCCTCGAGCTCCAAGAACCCCAGCCTCAAGCCTCGAGAAACAAGAATCCCAATCTCAAGCCCCGAACTCCACGAATCCCAATCTCAAGCTCCAAGAACCCAGGCCTCGTCACGTCTACGCCTGGTTTGGGGTCCGAACCCAAGTCAAGACTCGGTCCTTGTGCAGTCACGGGCTCGGAGTCCACGCCAAGGCTCCTTGCCCACAGTCCCTCGTCCTGGTCCTGCTTTCCTAGCCTAGTCTGCGACCTGTCCCGTCCGTTAGTTCTGTCCCGTCTTGTTCTTAGTACTTTAGTGTCTGTGTCCTGCATCAACGCCCACCCAACCTTATGACACTGAGACCCACAAAATTCTGCAGAGTCGTCTACAAAGTGAAAAACAAAATATTGTCTTCCCTGTTCACCATGTCTACTACACTGTTCTCATGAAACGTCCTGGTTCCTCACTAAAAATATAATCACTGCTCCGCCCATGACCGCAAGAAACTGCAGAGCGTTGTGGAAAGAGCTAAACCCAGCTCCGAAACCAGCCCACCCTCCATGAACTCTGACTGCACTTCCTGCTGCCTCGGGAATACAGTCAGCATCATCAAATAAATGGTTCCACCCACCCCAAACAGTCTCTCCTCTGCACCCTCCCATCGGAGTGAAAATGGGAAATCATGTATCCGGAGGCTCAAGGACAGTTTGTACACGACAGTAATCAGACTACTGAACGGACACCTAATGCGATAAGATGTACTCTTGACCTCAAATCCTCCTCTTCGTGGCTCTTCAACCTTATAGACTGCCTGCACTGCAATTTCTCAGTAACGTTGATACTTTATTCTGCATTCTGAGATCGAGTAACCTTGTTCTCCTCCAATGAGGTGACCTGTAACTATGGACGTGGGTGGGATCTCCCCTGTCTGTGATGTATATAAACGATCTGAATGAAAGTATAGGTGGGTGGGTGGTTTGTTCTGTTTCTAGATGATAGGCTGATGGGTCTTGTGGATCGCTTAGAGGACCTGTAAAGAATTCCGGAGGACATGGATCAGTTTCTGATTTGTGATGGAGAAATGTTAAATGCTGTTTGTCCCGGACAAACTTAAAATGTCGCACCTTGGTAGGTCAAATATTCAGAGATAACACACTATTAAATCCAAACCTTTCAAGTGTGTTGTTTAGCAGCGGGATCCTCTCGTCCTTTGCATTGGTTCATCCATTCTGATAGGGTGGCGAAGAAGGCTTATATCACTCTTGCCATTATCGGTTATATCAGTTGGGGCACAGAGTTTAAAATTTCGGCTGCTATAATGCAACTTCATAAAAACAAAAATCACTGATTAGGCTGAATCAGGCTTATTGTATACAGTTCTGGTCACCCCATTATCGGAAGGATGTCAGGGCGTTGGGGAGCTTCGGGAGAGGTTTAACAGGACTCTGACGGGATTCGGTGGCACGTGTTACAACGAGAGGTCGGACACCTGGATCGCTTCCTCTGGAGCCGAGGAGGCTCAGGGGAGATCTGACTGATCTCTGGAATCCGTCAGCCACCTGTCAGCCTTTGTCAAGTCAAGGAATTTGGACTCTCGACGATGACGGCTGAAAGTAGATGGGATTGTGAGAGGGATGTGTGATCGTGGAGGAGGGATAGGCCGCGGATGGTGAGTGGAAGGGAGTCCCAGAGGGGGATAAAGCTGATTTCACACACACGCTGAATGGGCTCTCTACAGGTGCGCAGAAACAGGAGCCGAAGCAGAACATCGGAAATGGATACGGCCGTAAGATCTCCGTACTCTGCCTCGTTACGATCGGCCTCGTTGCGATAGTGGCCGGGTTTTCGATCTATGGTGAGTGGAACGGGCTCCGGATGTAGTCATACCGCAAACAAGCAGAGTCGAATGGAATGTTAGCGTAAAAAGCTCACTCTGACACCGACACGTTCCTCACTGTGACAGCGGCAAGACCCTCGCCGTGACACAGACGTTACCCTCAACATAGCATAGAGAAGACCCTTACCATTATTATGACAGTACCCTCACACCGTGCCCGACAGTACACTTGCCGTGACACCGACAAATCTCTCACCGCTACACTGCCACAGCCTTCACCGTGAGATCTGCACACCCTTCTCTGTGACATCGACACTCCCCTATCCATGACACCAGCATTCCTGACACTCCCAACACCGTGCCACCGTCCAGTCCACACCAATACACCAACACACCCCTAACCGTGACTTTTACCTCACATTGTAACGCTGACACTGTCACGTCCCTCAACCGTGACACCTTTCAGACCCCACTTCGGGACACCGTCACGCCCCTTACCATGTCATGGACAGTCCCCCTCACTGTTACATGGACACTCCCTCTCACTATGATACTTCCAGCACAGTGATCCGGACACTCCCTCTCACCGTGACACCTTTCAGACCCCACTTCGGGACACCGTCACGCCCCTTACCATGTCATGGACAGTCCCCCTCACTGTTACATGGGCACTCCCTCTCACTATGACACTCCCAGCATAGTGATCCGGACACTCCCTCTCACCGTGACACCTTTCAGACCCCACTTCGGAACATCGTCACGCCCCTTACCATGTCATGGACAGTCCCCCTCACTGTGACATGGACACTCCCTCTCACTATGACACTCCGAGCACAGTGATCCGGACACTCTCCACACCGTGACACCGACTCTCCCTTTAATGTGACACCGCTACTCCCCTGAACGTGACACCGAGACGGAGAACAGTGACACCGAGACTGCGAACTGTGACTCCCTTACACCGACACTCCCTCTCACCGTGACACTTACACTCCCCACACCGCAACATTGACACCCCCCTCACAGTGACACCACCACTCCGCCCACCGTGACACCAACACTCTCCTCACTGTGACACCGGCACAAACTTCTCCGTTACAATGATGCAACCTTCTGCGTGCAAGCAACACACCCCACATCGTGACATCGACAGGCTCCTCTCTGTGACACCATCATTCCCCATATTGTGTCACAGAGAGGTCAATCACTGTGACACAAACAGACATATCACTGTGACGTCGTCACACACCTCACTGTGACACAGACACATTGCTCAGTGTGACACCGACACATCTCTCATTGTGACACCGACAGCCCCCTCACTATAACAGTCACACATCCCTCACTGTGACATAGACACGCACCTCAGTGCGACACCGACACTCCCCACACAGTGAGATCGACACTCCTCAGACCTCGTCACAGCGAGACCTCTCACTGTGACACAGACACTCCCCTCATCTGACACCGACACACCTTATACCGTGTCACTGACACACACTTTACTATCCCTCTCAGTATCGCAGACTCGACAGTCTCTGATCACCGCCGACCGAAACTACCGGAGACTTTGGGAACAACATCAGGAGATGAACAGGACCAAGCGCCAATGTCAACAGCATGTCCATGAGTTGAACTCAACCCTTGAATCCAGGACATCCGAGAACTCCCTCCTGGATCTCTCTCAGAGAACCTGTCTGAATAGTCTTTCCGCCATGAACAACAACCTGACTATCCTCGAAAACAACATTTCCGTCCTCAACTCGGATCTCTCGGAGCTGAATCGAACGCACAACGATCTCCGTTATCAGTTCAATCAGCTCGAAATGAAGTACAGAAACATCACCGAAAACAAAGCTGAGATTTGCCAATACCTTATCAGGAGAACAGGTGAGACGACATCCTCCGTTTCAACTGCTCCATATAACAGGGGGTGAGAATGGAAGATGTGGAGAGTTTCACTGCATCACTTACCCCGGGAGTATGCGATGGGACAGTGTGGAGGGAGATTCACTCTGTGTCTGACACCGGGAGTGTGTGAAGGAACGGTGTGGAGGGAGTTTCACTCTGTGTCTGACCCCGGGAGTGTGTGATCGGACGGTGTGGAGGAAGATTCACTCTGTCTCTGACCCGGAGAGTGCGTTATGGAACGGTGTGGAGGGAGTTTCGCTGTGTGTCTGACCCCGGGAGTGTTTGATGGGACCGTGTAGAGGAACAATCACTCTGCGCCTGACCCCGGGAGTGTGTGATGGGATAGTGTGGAGGGAGATTCACTCTGTGTCTGATCTCGTGAGTTTGTGACGGGACGGTGTGGAGGCAGATACATCTAGTATCTGAGCCCGGGAGTGTGTGATGGGATGGTGTGGAGGGAGATTCACTCTGTGTCTGATCTCGTGAGTTTGTGACGGGACGGTGTGGAGGCAGATACATCTAGTATCTGAGCCCGGGAGTGTGTGATGGGATAGTGTGGAGTGAGATTCACTCTGTGTCTGATCTCGTGAGTTTGTGACGGGACGGTGTGGAGGCAGATACATCTAGTATCTGAGCCCGGGAGTGTGTGATGGGATGGTGTGGAGGGAGATTCACTCTCTGTCTGACCCCGGGAGTTTGTGACGGGACGGTGTGGAGGCAGATACATCTAGTATCTGAGCCCGGGAGTGTGTGATGGGGCGGTGTGTAAGAAGCTTAAACACAAAGTACTCTGCAGATGTTGCTGTCAAAGCAACACACACAGCACGATTGATGAATTTAACAGGTCGGGCAGCTTCCGTGGAAAGGAACAGTCAACGTGTTATGGCCGTGACTCTTCGCCAGGACTGAGGGGTTGGCCAGGAACTCTATAGAGAACATGGGGGAAGTTTGGGAAGGTTAACGATGGTCGGTGCTTGGTGAAAAACAAGTGAGGGTTGAGATCAAGATGAGTGTAATGGGAAGCAGCGAGGGGATAGGCAGGAAAGGTAAAGAAGCGTCCCCTATGGATGTTGCCTGATGTGAAGATCAAGTCGTATGAATCAAGGTTAGCAGAGCTGGGACTTTTCTATTTGGAACGTAGAAGAATGAGAGGGGACGATATGGTCTACAAGATTATGAGAGGCATTGATAGGGTGGATAGTCAGTACCTGTTTTGCAGGGCACCAATAGCAAACAGCAGGCGGCATATGTAAAACGTCAGGTAGGGAAGTTTAGGGGAGATATCAGGGGTAAGGTTTTTACACAGACGGTTGTGAGCGCCTGGAATGACTTGCCAAGGATGGTGGTGGAGGCTAAAACTTTAGGGACATTTACGAGCCTCTTGGACAGGCACGGGGTTGAAAGAAAAATGGAGGGTAATGGAGTAGTGTGGGTTTAGTAATTTTTTTAAAGGATTATATGGGTCGGTAAAACACGGAGGGCTGAAGTGCCTGCATTGTGCACTTCTTTTCTATTGTTCGAAGGAATGTAAGGGAGAAGCATTATGTGTAGTAGAAGAAGGAAAAACCATGAGGGAGGTGAGAGTGAGCTGGAGGAGGAGGAAGTGTGAAAGTGCGAAGAGGAAGGGCGCTGGAGGGAATTACTGGAAGTTGGAGAATTCAAGGCAGCTTCCATCTGTGTCTGACCCTGGAAAGTGTGTAGGGACGGTGTGCAACCAGCGACACCTACTGTCTGATGCCGGGAATGCGTGATTCGGCAGGACGGGAACTGTATTACATTACTTTGAGTCTGACCCTGATTGTGTGAAGAGATGATGCATCAGGACCTTCTCTCTGCGATTGACGTCTCTGTGATAGCTCGGGAGAAGCGGGTTTTGCTCTATGTTTGACTGCTAGAATGAGTGACGTCACTGACGGTGTGAGCTTCGCTCCACGTCTGATCCCAAAGGAATGTGACAGGACGTTGTGGAGGGTGTTTCACATCGACCCCGGGTGTGGGTGATGGGACGGTGTGCAGGGAGTTTCACTCTATGTCTGACCCCGGGAGTGTGTGATGGGACGGTGTGCAGGGAGTTTCACTTTATGCCTGACCCCGGGAGTGTGTGATGAGACGGTGTGCAGGGAGTTTCACTCTATGTCTGACCCCGGGAGTGTGTGATGGGACGGTGTGCAGGGAGTTTCACTCTATGCCTGACCGCGGGAGTTTGTGATGGGACTGTGTGGAGGGAGATTCACTCTGTGTCTGACCCCTGGTGTGTGTGATGAGACGGTGCGGAGGGAGATTCACTCTGTGTCTGACCCCGGGAGTGTGTGATGGGACGGTACGGAGGGATATTCACTCTGCGTCTGACCCCGGGAGTTTGGGATGGGACGGCGTGGAGGGAGATTCACTGTGTGTCTAACCCCTGGTGTGTGTGATGGGACGGTGCGGAGGGAGATTCACTCTGTGTCTGACCCCGGGAGTCTGTGATGGGACGGTACGGAGGGATATTCACTCTGCGTCTGACCCCGGGAGTGTGTGATGGGATGGTGTGGAGGGAGATTCACTGTGTGTCTGACCCCGGGAGTGTGTGATGGGACGGTGTGGAGGGAGGCTCACTCTGTCACTGACCCCGGGAGTGTGTGATGGGATGGTGTGGAGGGAGATTCACTCTGTGTCTGGCCCCGGGAGAGTGTGATGGGACGGTGTGGAGGGAGATTCACTCTGTGTCTGACCCCTGGTGTGTGTGATGGGACGGTGCGGAGGGAGATTCACTCTGCGTCTGACCCCGGGAGTTTGTGATGGGACGGCGTGCAGGGAGATTCACTCTGTGTCTGACCTCTGGTGTGTTTGATGGGACGGTGTGTGGGGAGATTCACTCTGTGTCTGACCCCTGGTGTGTGTGATGGGACGGTGCGGAGGGAGATTCACTCTGTGTCTGACCCCGGGAGTCTGTGATGGGACGGTACGGAGGGATATTCACTCTGCGTCTGACCCCGGGAGTGTGTGATGGGTCGGTGTGGGGGGAGATTCACTGTGTGTCTGACCCCTGGTGTGTGTGATGGGACGGTGCGGAGGGAGATTCACTCTGTGACTGACCCCGGGAGTGTGTGATGGGACGGCGTGGAGGGAGATTCACTGTGTGTCTGACGTCTGGTGGGTGAGATGGGACGGTGCGGAGGGAGATTCACTCTGTGTCTGACCCCGGGAGTGTGTGATGGGACGGTACGGAGGGATATTCACTCTGCGTATGACCCCGGGAGTTTGTGATGGGACGGCGTGGAGGGATATTCACTCTGCGTCTGACCCCGGGAGTGTGTGATGGGATGGTGTGGGGGGAGATTGACTGTGTGTCTGAACCAAGGAGAGTGCGACGGGACAGTGTGGAGGGAATTTCACTCTGTTTGATCCTGGAGAATGTGATGGGACCATGTGCAATGACCGACATCTGGTTTCCGAGCCCGGGAGTGTGTTATAGGACGAAGTGGAGGGAGCTTAAACACAAAATATTCTGCACATGCTGCGGGCAAAGCAACACGCACATCACGATTGATGCACTCAGCAGGTCGGGAGGATTCCGTGGAAAGGAACAGTCAACGTTTTATGGCTGCGACCCTTCGTCAGGACTGAGGGGTGGGAGCAGGGACACTATAGAGAACATGGGAGAAAGGTGGGAAGGATAAGTATGGTAGGTGCTGGATGAGAAACCGGTAAGAGGGAAGATCAAGATGAGAGTTATGGGTAGCAGGGAAGGTAACGAAACCTCCCCTATGGATGTTGCCGGGTTTGGAGATCAAGTCATATGAAGCAAGGTTAGCAGAGCTGGGAATTTTTTCTTTGGAGCGTAGAAGACTGAGAGGGGACTTGATAGAGCTCTACAAGATTAAGAGAGGCATAGATAGGCTGGAGAGTCTGTACCTGTTTCCCAGACCGCCAATAGGCTAAAAAAATTCAGGGTATTTTAGAGCCTCTTTGACAAGCACATGTATGAAAGAAGAATGGAAGGTTATAGGGTAGTGTGGGTTTAGTACATTTTGCAAAGATTACATTGGTTGGCACAACATGGAGGGCTGAGGTGCCTGCATTGTGCTGTGGTGTTCAATGGTTCTAAGGAATGTAATAGAAAAGCACGATAGATAGTCGATGGAAGCGGTACCATGAGGGAACTGATAGGGAGCTGGAGGAGGAGGGAACAAAGAAACACAGAAAATAGGTGAAGTAGGCTATTCGGCCCTTCGAGCCTGCACCGCCATTCAGTATGATCATGGCTGATCATCCAACTCAGATCCCTGAACATGCTTTCTCTCCATACCCACTGATCCCTTTAGCCAAAAGGGTCATATCTAACTTCCTCATAAATATAGCCAATGAACCGGCCTCAACTGTTTCCTGATTCACCACTCTCTGTCTGAAGAAGTTTTTTCTCATATCGTTTTTCCTCATATAAGTGTTTCCTTTTCCTAAAAGGCTTCCCCTTTAGACTAGAACTGTGACCCCTTGTTCCGGACTTCCCCTACGTCGGACACAACCTTCCAGCATTTAGCCTGTCCAATTCCTTTCGAATTTTATATGTTTGAATAAGATCCCCCCTTATCTTCTAAATTCCAGTGATTAAAACTGGGATGTGGGCAGGTAGGGGGAGGGAATTACTGGAAGCTGGAAAGTTCAAGGGAGCTTCGTCCTGTGTCTGACACTGGAAAGTGAGAAGCGACGGTGTGCAAAACAGCGACACCTACTGTCTGATGCCGGGACTGTGTAATGCGGCAGGTCGGGTACTGTATTACATTACTTTGCGTCTGACCCTGACTGTGTGAAGAGATGATGCATCTGGACCTTCTCTCTGCGTTTGACATCTCTGTGATAGCTCGGAAGAAGCGGGTCTTGCTCTCTGTTTGAATACCTGAATGAGTGACGTGACTGTGCGGAGTGAGCTTCACTGTCTGATCTCAAAAGAATGTGACAGAGCGATGTGGAGGGAGTTTCACAGCGACGCCGGCTGTGTGTGAGATGGGACGGTGTAGAGGGTGTTTCACTCTGTGACTGACCCCGGGAGTGTGTGATGGCACGGTGTGGAGGGAGAATTCCTCTGTGTCTGAACCAGGGAGTGAGTGATAGGACTTTGTGGAGGGAGATTCACTCTGTGTCTGACCCCGATAGTGTGTGATGGGAGAGTGTGGAGGGAGATTCACTCTGTGTCTGACCACGGGAGTGTGTGATGGGACAGTGCGGAGAGATTTTCACTCTGTGTTTGACCCTGGAATATGTGATTCGGCCGTGTGGAATGATCGACATCTAGTGTCTGAGCCCGGGAGTGTGTTATAGAATGGTATGGAGGGAACTTAAACACAAAGTACTCTGCACATGATGCGGTCAAGGCAACACAAACAGCATGCTTGATGAACTTAGCTGGTCGGGCAGCTTCCGTGGAAAGGAACAGTCAATGTTTTATGATCGTGACCCTTCCTCAGGACTGAGGAGTAGGGCAGGGGCACTATAGAGAACGTGGGGGAAGGGTGGGAAGGTTAAGGATGGTAGGTGCTAGATGAAAAGCCAGTGAAGTGAAAAATGAAGCTGTGGGTTATGGGTAGCAGCTAGTGGATAGGCAGGAAAGGTAAAGAAGCCTCCCCTATGGATGTTGCCTGATGTGGAGATCAAGTCGTATGAAGCAAGGTTAACAGAGCTGGGAATTTTCTGTTTGGAGCGTAGAAGAATGAGACGGGACTTGATAGAGGTGTTCAGAATTATGAGAGGCATAGATAGGAAGGATAGACAGTACCTGTTTTGCAGGGCACCAATAGCAAACAACAGAGGGCATATGTAAACAATAAGGGAGGGAAGTTTATTGGAAACCACAGGGTTATGACTTTTTAGTCAGAGGGTTTGTGAGCGGCTGGAATGACTTGCCAGCGATGGTGGTGGAGGCTAAAACATTAGGGGCATTTAAAAGTCTTTTGGACAGGCACATATTTGAAAGAATAATGGAGTGTTATTGGGTAGTGTGGGTTTAGTACATGTTTTTAAGAATTATATGGGACGGCACAGCATGGAGGGCTGAAGGGCCTGCATGGTGCTGTTGTGGTCTGTGGTTCTAACGAAGGTAAGAGGAACGCTCCATGGGTAGTTGTAGGAGGTGGAAGCATGGTGGAGGTGACAGGGTGCTGGAGGAGGAGGAAGAGTGAAACTGGGATGCTAGTACGGAAGGGGAGGGAATTACTGGAAGGTGGAGAATCCATGGGAGCATCGTTCTGTATCTGACCCTGTAAAGTGTGAGGGGACGTTGTGCAAACAGCGACGCCTAGTGTCTGATGCCGGGATTGTGAGATTCGGCTGGTCGGTACTGTATTACATCACTTTGAGTCTGACCCTGACTGTGTGAAGAGATGATGCATCAGGACCTTCTCTCTGCGATTGACATTCTGTGATAGCTCGGAAGAAGCGGGTTTTGCTCTATGTTTGACTGCTAGAATGAGTGGCGTGACTGGGCGGAGTGAGCTTCGCTCCGCGTCTGATCCAAACAAGAATGTGATAGAACGATGTGGAGGGAGATTCACATCGACCCCGGGGGTGTGTGATGAAACGGTGTGGCGGGATATTCACTCTGTGTCTGACCCAGGGTATGTCTGATAGGACGGTGTGGAGGGAGGTTCACTCTATGCCTGATCCCGTAAAGAGTGTGATGGACAGTGTGAAGGGAGCCTGTTTCTGTGTCTGACCCAAGGTTTGTGTGATGGGGCGATGTGGAGGGAGATTCATTCTGTGTCTGACCCCGGGAGTGTGTGATGGGTCCGTGTGGAGGGAGATTCACTCTGTGTCTGACCGAGGGTATGTCTGATAGGACGGTGTGGAGGGAGGTTCACTTTATGCCTGGTCCCGTCAGTGTGTGATGGACGGTGTGGAGGGAGATTCACTGTGTGTCTGACCACGGGGTTGTGTGATGGGACGGTGTGGAGGGAGCGTCGCATTGTGTCTGAGCTCGGCAGTTTTTGATGGGACGGTGTAGAGGGAGATTCACTCTGTGTCTGACCCCGTTGGTGTGTGATGGGACGGTGCGGAGGGAGTGAGAGATGGGACGGTGCGGAGGGAGTGAGAGATGGGACGGTGCGGAGGGAGTGAGAGATGAGACGGTGTGGAGGGAGATCCACTCTGAGTTTGACCCCGGGAGTGTGTGATGGGACTGTGAGGAGGGAGATTCACTCTGTGTCTGACCCCGGGAGAGTTTGATGGGAAGGTGTAGAGGAATAATCACTCTGTGTCTGACCCCGGGAGTGTTTGATGGGACCGTGTAGAGGAATAATCACTCTGTGTCTGACCCCGGGATTGTTTGATGGGACCGTGTAGAGGAATAATCATTCTGTGTCTGACCCCGGGAGTGTTTGATGGTACCGTATAGAGGAATAATCACTCTGTGTCTGACCCCGGGAGTGTTTGATGGGACCGTGTAGAGGAATAATCACTCTGTGTCTGACTCCGGGAGTGTTTGATGGTACCGTATAGAGGAATAATCACTCTGTGTCTGACCCCGGGAGTGTTTGATGGGACCGTGTAGAGGAATAATCACTCTGTGTCTGAACACGGGAGTGTGTGATGGGACGGTGTCGTGGGAGCTTCACTCTGTGACTGAACACGGGAGTGTGTGATGGGACGGTGTCGTGGGAGCTTCACCCTGTGACTGAACACGGGTGTGTGATGGGACGGTGTGGAGGGAGGCTAACTTTTTACTGATCCCAGTTGATGCGACGGGAATTATGGAGGGAGATATCTGGTTTCTTTATTCTTAGTTGCAGAGCAAACGTGTCCGCAAATCTGGATCAAAAATGAAGACCGGTGTTATTTCATATCCAAGATCGCAAATACTTATGATGGAGCGAGGCAACATTGTTCAGAACTTGATTCAGGGCTCCTCGAAATAAATTCAAACAAGGAAAAGGTATGTCTTGCCCTGAGAAGAGATATCAGTAATCAGGAGATCCCGGGATGAGACAAACAGTGATTCTCCCCCCACACAATCCTACTCCGGCCACCGACACCCCCCCCCCGCCCACACTCCTGGGAAGATCATTCCACAATGTCCCGTCGCACACTCCCGGGGTCAGACACAGAGTGAATCTCCGTCCACCCCGTCCCATCACATACTCCCGGTGGCAGACACAGAGTGAATCTCCCTCCACACCGTCCCATCACACAATCCCGGGGTCAGACACAGAGTGAATTTCCCTCCACACCGTCCCATCACACACTCCCGGGGTCAGACACAGAGTGAATCTCCCTCCTCACCGTCCCATCACACACTCCCGGGGTCGGACACAGAGTGAATCTCCCTCCGGACCGTCCCATCACACACTCCCGGGGTCAGACACAGAGTGAATGTCCCTCCAGACCGTCCCATCACACACTCCCGGGGTCAGACACAGAGTGAATCTACCTCCACACCGTCCCATCACACACTCCCGGGGTCAGACAGAGAGTGAATCTCCCTCCACAACGTCCAATCACACACTCCCGGGGTCAGACAGAGAGTGAATCTCCCTCCACACCGTCCCATCACACACTCCCGGGGTCAGACACAGACTGAGTCTCCCTCCACACCGTCCCATCACACACTCCCGGGATCAGACACAGAGTTAATCTCCCTCCACACCGTCCCATCACACACTCCCGGGTTCAGACACAGAGTGACGCTGACTCCACCCCGTCCTATCACACACTCCCGGGGTCAGACGCAGAGTGTATCCCCTCCACACCATCCCATCACACACTCCCGGGGTTAAACACAGAGTGAATCTCCCTCCATACTCCCGAGCTCAGTCAATGGGTGTTTCCCTCTCTGCTCCGTCCTTTCACATGGATATGCAATGACAGAGTCTGTTTCTAAACATTATCTGAAATGATTTAATTTCACAGAATTTTGTTTCTAATGCTGTCTATCAATCTGTATCATACTGGATCGGAAAATGCGCAAACAGGTGAGGTTTGGACTGTTGCCGGTCTGTGGTGTTGGATTGGGACAGTGGGTTAGTTTGGAGAATGAAACGAGGTCGTGTGGATAGAGTCGGGCAGTGGGATTAGTTTGAGTTCTGACTCAGATCTATGGGGAGAGAGGGAGTCAGTGAGATCAGTTTGGACAAAGGCTCGGTGTTGTTTTGAGAGTGGAGCCGCGGGATTAGTTTGTTGACTGACAGAGTGTTGTCCCGAGAGGGTGAGGAAGTGGGATTAATTTGGGAGATTATTCGGGATTTTAGCAGAGCGCGGTATAATGAGATTCGTTCGGCCATGGACCTGGAGCTGTGAGGAGAGCGCGGTATCATGGGATTAGTTCCGAGGCTGACTGTGGGCTGTGGGGAGAGCGCGGTATCATGGAATTAGTTCCGAGGCTGACAGGGGGCTGTGGGGAGAGTGCGGTATCATGGGATTAGTTCCGAGGCTGACTGTGGGCAGTGGGGAGAGCGCGGTATCATGGGATTAGTTCCGAGGCTGACAGGGGGCTGTGGGGAGAGTGCGGTATCATGGGATTAGTTCCAAGGCTGACCGGGGGCTGTGGGGAGAGCGCGGTATCATGGGATTAGTTCCGAGGCTGACAGGGGGCTGTGGGGAGAGCGCAGATCAGAGCTATTAGTTTGGCGACGTCTCCGGTTGTCTACTGGGACTGTTTTTTCTCTATTGAAATTGTCTAACCCTCTTTGATAGAAATGTGGCCTCTGATCTTCTGTACAAGATATCCTATGGGTCGACCAGCTGCAGTAACTGCGGCTCGTACGGGAGTTATAATTGCAAATGGAAACACAGATTCATCTGCGAGAAGTCGGCACATTTAGACACGGATATTCCTGAAGAGATCCAAGGTTTCTGTCAACAGCCCGTGGGGCCGAGTTCAATCAACTGACTGCACCTCACTTCTCGCCATTCAATCTGCCCCACTCTCAAACCATTTCTACATCTCCCCCTTTCTACTGTTTTTTCTCTTTTTACCCTTCATCTCTCTAACTCACTCCCTTTCCACCCCTCCTCTCCCGATCGAACCCCAGTCTCTGCCTCTCCTCTCTCCGTTCTCTATACACACTCTCAACCAAGGGGAAAAAAGACTGTGCACATTCACCCTATCTGTGCCCCTCCTGGCTTCATACCCACGCTCCAACGAATATAGACACATCCTTCTTGTCTTCTCTCCATATCTCAGACGCTCGAGTCCCGGCAAGATCCTCGGAATTCTCCCTCAGACACTCTTTCCAGCTCAGTGACATCTTTCCTCCATGAGGGCGACCGGAACTGAACACCGCCCTCCAAACGCGGCCTCAGTGACGCCTTGTACAACTTCAACGTGAGCTCAGCACGGTGAAAAGTTGTAAAATTAACATAAGTTTGGAAAATTAATAAATACTGCATACAGTTGAATACCGATGGAGTGTTTAAGTGTTCAGGGAGCGTTCGCAATCTGATGGCGGAGGGGAAGCAACTGCTCGTAAATGGTTGAGTTTTAAGACGCCTGTACCCTTCCCCGATGGTTTCGATGAACACAGGGTAATTCCCGGCGGGAGTCCGGGGAATTTCACCGGCATTTCCTCGGTGATGAAAGTGGTCTTCCCGAGGCATTTCTTCTTGAACATGTTCTCGGTGGAGGGGAAGATCGCTGACGGGCAATAATTAGCAGTCTGAACCTTCAAGGGAAAGTGACAGCGAACCACACTCCGGGGAAAGCTGGATGTTCAGTCGGGAACATGGCACCTTCTCCGTGTTTGAATGAATGAGCTATGTGTAACCAGATGGATTCGGCATTCTGCTCTTTGGGTCTTACCGTATATTGTCTCTCAGTGTCGGTCTAATCTCGTCCTTAATTACGAACGCCAATCCAACTCCTTGACATTCCTGCTTATCTTTCAATATTGCCTGATATCCTTGGATATTGAATTCCCAATCCTCTCCACCCTGCAACCACGTCTCTATAATGGCCACTATATCATTCCCTTTTGTACTGCTTTGTGCCACACGTTCACCGACCTTATTTGGAAAAATACGGGCATTCAGACAAAGTGACTTAACGCTCATTGTGCTTTTAAAATCATGTTATCTTTCTCTCGATACACTTGAATTTTCTTCGCTTCACTTCACTCCACTCTTACTTATTACTTTTAAACTTTTTATTTTTCTCGCACAATGGAATGAAGGGAATGACTGACGCATGAGAGAGGAGCTTGCCCAGGGGGATTGGAGGAGGTTACTGGGGGCGACCACGGCATAGCAGAGTTGGGTAGAGTTTCGAGGAACAGTTCACAAGGCGCAGGATAGATATACCCCAGAGATAGAGAAGTTCTCATATGGCATCCGCGGCTGACGAGAGATAATAAGGACTACATTAAAGTCAACGGACTTTAATGTAAGTTAGCAATAGTGAGCAATAGTGAGTGTGAAGTCGGATGATGAAGTAGTTTTAAAAAAAAACAGCCTCAACTGGCTGCGGAAGAATCAGTCTCTGTTCCTCAGGAGAAGGTTGTGGTCCTTTAAGAGGAATCAGAAAATAAGTGAACGTCAGCATGGCGACTGTGAGTGCGGATCTTCCCGGACAAGCCTGTTAGAGTTCTCAGAGGGAGTAACAAGCCGAGTGGACACAGGAGAGACAGTGGATGTCACTGTGAGTGTCTGTGAGTGTGAATCCTGCCGGACAAGCCTGTTAGAGTTCTCAGAGGGAGTAACAAACCGAGTGGACACAGGAGAGACAGTGGATGTCACTGTGAGTGTCTGTGAGTGCGAATCTTGCCGGACAAGTTGTTAGAGTTCTCAGAGGGAGTAACAAAACGAGTGGACGCAGGACAGGCAGTTGTTGTCACTCTCGTGGTTTTTCAGAGGGCATTTGACAAGGCGCCACACTTTAGGCAACTGAACAAGGGAAAATCCTATGGCGTTACAGGAGAGATTCTGGCATGGATCGCGGAATGGCTGACAGGCAGAAGGAAGAGCGTGGTAATAAAAGGCTGCTTTTCTGATTGGCCGTTGGTGTCTATTGGGGATCCTCCGTGGTCTGAATTGCGACAGTTAATTTTACCATGTTTGTCAACGATTTGGGAGATTGAATTGATAAATTCATGGCCAAGTGTGAGGATGATGAAAAGGTCGGTGAAGGGGTAGGTCGAGCTGAGGAAGCAATGCGATTACAGCAGGTTAGAGATAAATTGGAAGAATGGGCAAAATGGCAGAGCGAATGTAATGTTGCGAAACGTATGAAAATGAATTTTGGAAAAAGGCACAACAGGGCGGACAATTATCAGTTGGGAGGAAGTTTCAAATATCAGAGGAGCAGAGTGAGTTAGGAGTCCTCGTGTAAGGTTCCCAAACAGTTTATTTGCAGTTTGGGTCTGTTGTAAAGAAGGCAAGTGAATGTTACCATTTATGTGAAAGGGAATGAAACGGGAAAACAGGGCAATAATGCTGAGCCTTCTTTACGCTCTAACCAGGCAGAAACGAGTATTCGCAACGGTTCTGGGCCCCATATCCCAGATATGAGATATATCTACGGATAATATATGGCTAATGGAATGTTGGCCTTGATTACAAAGGGAATTGAGTACAAGAGCAAGGGTATCCTTCTGCATTTGTACAGAGCCCTGGTGAGACCATACCTGGAGTATTGGGTACAGTTTTGGTCTCCAGGGTTAAGGTTTTTTGGTCTCCTGGCTGTAGAGGAAGTGCAGCGTAGATTCATGAGGTTAATTCCTGGGATGTCTGGACTGTCTTACGCAGAGAGATTAGAGAGACTGGGCTTGTACACACTGGAATTAAGGAGATTGAGAGGGGATCTGATTGAAACATGATTATTATGGGATTGGACAAGATCGAGGCAGGAAATATGTTCCAGATGCTGGGAGAGTCCAGTACCAGAGGGCATGGTTTGAGAATAAGGGGTAGGTCATTTTGGACAGAGTTAAGGAAAAACTTCTTCTCCCAGGCTGTTGTGGGGGTCTGGAATGCACTGCCTCGGAAGGTCGTGAAGGCCAATTCTCTGTATGCTTTCAAGTAGGAGCTAGATAGGTATCTTATGGATAGGGGAATCAAAGGATGAAGGGACAAGGCAGGAACCTGGTATTGATAGCAGATGATCAGCCATGATCTCAGAATGGCGGTGCAGGCTCGAAGGGACAAATGGTCTACTTCTGCACCTATTGTCTATTATCTATTGCATATTGTAAATAAAGGATGGGTTCTGACTGAAGAGAGTTCAGAGGAGGTTATCAAGGGTAATTAAGGAAATGAAGGGGTAAACTCTAAATAACATTTAGCTGCTTGGGGACTGCACTCACTGGAATTTAGAAGAATGCAGAAGAGCGGGAGTGGGAGTGGGCTAAGTCTGATTGAAACCTAACCAATGCTGAAAGAAGAGACAGGGTGGATAGGGAAGGTCTCTTCCTTTGGGGTTGGTGTATAGAACTAAACTACACAGCCTCAGAATTGAGGAGCACCCTCTCAGAACAGGGGTAGGGAGGAATTATTTCTTTAACCAGCGAGTCGTGAATCTGTGGAATGCTCTACCACAGACCGAAGGAGAGCAGGTTTCAGTGTGTATTTAAGTCGGTTTTTGATCGTTGATTTCTCTTCACCTCATCTGGAAATGAATGCTGACCTGTATTTTCCTTCCTCACCAACTACTGCTCCTGTAACTTAATTTTGAGGGAATCCTGCACGTGGATGCCCAAACCCTTTTGTCCGTAGACTGCTGAATCTTCTCTACATTTAGAAAATAGTCTACACCTTTGTTTCTGATACCAAATTGCATGATCATGTACCTGCAAACACGTTATCCCATCAGACACTAGCTTGCCCGTTTTTCCTAATCTGTATGAACCCCTCTGTGGCCTGCTTGCTACTTAAACACTGTTTGTTGATCGGAAATATTTTGGCCGATCTACACTGACTGTGGTTTCCCGATGAGGAAGTAAAACATTCGGTTGCAGAGGGAGATGCACTGCCCGGGATTTGGAGCTTGTTGATTAGAAATGAGGAAATGACTGTGCTGAACTCTGAGCTGTCGTCAGTAAACCGCAGGTTGCTGTAGGTATTGTAATTGTCCAGATGGTCCGAGGCCCAGCAGGGGAGCTTCTCTGATCGTGTTCCATTTGGCTACCAATGGCATGGGTAGGATAAGTGAGGAGAAGACACAGGGTGTTAGGTTAAAGGGCAGGATCTCCAATATTGCTACCAGTGCCATGTGCAAGCAAGTATAGAACCAGATTATACAATCTCCACACAGAGGTTTCTGATAGCCACTGAGAAGTAGGCGACAGAGTTCCAGAACAGTTATTGCTGAGGTTGTGGAGGCGGATGGTGATAGTAACTCACGTAAAATTGGTAATCAGCTGGTAGAGATCAGTGCAGATATTTTCCTGGGCTGTATACATTTCAATGCAGAATAAACTGCTTTGGCTGAAAATAGTGCTGAAGATGACGCAACTGGCTTACAAACAGAGTGAATGTGTACTGAGGAGAGGCTATTGAGGAGGCAACATCGCAGTAAATTGGTTGAGTTGCAGCGTAAAATGTAGACGCCATCGAACTGGATGAATAGAGGTGATGAATTCTAATGTCCAGAGTATAATGGACAAAGCGGTGTTTCAGTGACAGGAGGCAAAGGGTGGGAATGAGCGGAGACTTTTTGTTTGGCTGCCGGTGGCTCATCACTTTCCACAGGGGCCTGTGTTGGGAGCAATACTTTCTACCTTGTATGACAATCATTTGGATGATGGAGCTGATTGCGTAGTTGCGACGTTTGCAGAGGATTTGAAGATAGGTGGAGGGGCAGGCTGTTTTCAGGAAGCCGAGGGCGCAGAGACTCTTCTTTAAATGGAGAGAAAATTCGGAAAAATATCGAAGGATGAATGGGATCCTTTAAACTTTATTTTGCGGGTTGAAGAAAGTAAATGCAAAATCGGAATTCATTTCAAGAGGGCTGGAACATAAAAGCAATGATGTAATACTGAGAATTTACAAAGCATTGGTGAGGCCTCTCGTGGAGTACTGTGAACGGTTGTGGGCCTTTTATTTAGGAAAGGATGTACTGAAGCTGAAGAGGGTTCTAAAGAGAGTCAAGAGGTTGATTCCATAAAAAATCGTTTGAAGACTCTGGGCCTACACCAGGATTAAGTCAATAAGTTGTGACCTCATCGAAACCTCTCAAATGGAGAAAGGCTTTGCTCGAGTGGATGTGGAGATGATTTCCCCGCAGTGAAAGACCAGAGGATACATCTAAGAATAGAGAGGCGCCCTCTGTGCACATCTTATCCTTTGATTTCCAGTGTATTCCGGCCCAGAGCCGTGAAAGCTTCCCGTATACCAAGGCTTTCAATCACAGAATAAGTATTGTGCACCTGTTGCGAACCCTGTCCAAAGTATGGACATCCTTTCCTCCATCAGGAGCCCCAAGATACTCACAACACTTAAACTGAGCCGCACCTGTGCCTTATAAAGTCACAAAATTCCATCCTTGCTTATATATTTCAGTCCTCCACAATAAAAAAAGTAACATCATATTTTCCTTCCTCAGTTCCGACTGAACCTGCAAATAAATCTTAAAGGAATCCTGCACGAGATCCCTTTGTACCGTAAATATTTCTGCATTTAGAAAATGGTCAACTATCATATTTTTCTATCAGTGTCTGGCCATACACTCTCCCATACTGTACTCTATCTGCTGCACATTTGTCCATTTTCCTAATGTGTTTAAGTCCTTCTGCAGCCTTTCTTCTACCTCAAAATTGCCTCTTGATTGGTAATGTTATTATTGGACTGCACTCACTGTGGTTCCCTGATGAGAAATTAAACATCCTATTGCAGAGGGTGATAACACTTTAACCGTCCGTTGGGTTAGACGGGGCAAAGTGTCTTTAGTGTGTCCAGGACGGTTTCCTGTCACAGTATGTTGACAGGCCGAATAGGGGGAATGCCATACTAAATCTAGTAATAGACGGAACCGTGTCAGATCACAGATCTCTCAGTGGGTGAGCATCTGAGAGACAGTGACCTCCTCTGTTGGCCTTTGGAATTATCATGGAAAAGAATAGAATCAGAGAGAATAGGAGAATTTTTAATTGGGGAAATTGAAATTATGAAGATATAAGACTAGAACTTGCAGGTGTTAATTGGGGTGAAATATACTATGGACATGTGGTCGAAATTTAGGGATCAGGATGTTGGGGATAATTCGACCCAATGAGGAAGATAAAGACTGGTAGGGTGATGGAACCAGGGTTGACAAGTGAGGTGGACATCTAGTCAGGTGGTAGAGGGCAGCATACATGGGGTTTAGGAAGCAAGGATCAGATGGAGCTATTAAGGAATATAGGGTAGCAAGCAAGAAGGTTCAGAAGGGGCTGAGGAGAGCAAGTAGGGGGCATGAGAAAGCCTTGGCGAGAAGGGTAAAGGAAAACCCCAAGGCCTCTTTCAATGATGTGAAGAGCAAAAGGATGATAGGGGTGAAGGTAGGACCGATTACAGATAAAGGTGGGAATGTGTACCTGCAGGCTGTGGAAGTGTGTGAGATCCTTAATGAATACTTCTCTTCGGCATTTACCAATGAGAGGGAACTTGATGACAGTGAGGACAATATGAGTGAGGTTGATATTCTGGAGCATGTTGGTCCTGGGCTCCCTGCTTTTCGCGATTTTTATTAACGGCTTGGATGTGTGGGTAGAAGGATTGGAAAGTTTGCATGAGACACAAAGTTTGTGTTGTTTTGGGTAGTGTTGAGGATTATCGAAGATTGCAGAAGTGGGCTCAGAAGTGGCAGATGGAGTTCAAACCTGAGAGGGGTCAGGTGTGCACTTTGACAGGACAAACTCCAAGGAGGAGTACTAAGTAAATGGCAGGATACTTGGTACCATGGAGAAGCTGATATATCTGGGGGTAGATGTCCACAGATCCCAGAAATTTGTCTCACAGGTAGATAGGGCAGTTACGAAAGTTCACGGGGTGTTAGCTTCATTATACGAAGGATAGAATTTAAGGTTCAAGTTGTAATGATGCGGCCATATCAAACTCTGGTTCAGCCACACTTGGAATACCGTGTCCAGTTCTGGTCGCCCCACTATTGGAAGGATGCGAAAGCATTGGGAAGGGTACAGAGGAGATTTACCAGGATGCTGCCTGGTTTAGAGAGTATGGATTATGGTCAGAGATTAAGGGAGCTCGGGCCTTACTCACTGGAGAGAAGGAGGATGACAGGAGATATGATAGAGGTGTACAAGATATTAAGAGGAATAGATAAAGTGGACAGGCAGCACCTCTTCCTCAGGGCACAGTACAAGAGGACATGTCTTTAAGCTAAGGGGAGGGAAGTTTAAGGGGGATGAGAGGACGTTTATTTTTACTCAGAGACTTGTTGGTGCGTGGAATGCACTACCTGAGTCAGTGGTGGAGGCAGTTGCACTAGTGGAATTTAATAGAGTACTAGACAGGTATATTGAGGAATTTTAGTTGGGGGGGGTGATATAGAATGCAGGGATTAAATGTCGACACAACATTGTGGGCCTACGGGCTTGTACTGTGCATTCTACGTTCTACGTTATATACCTGGCCCAGAATTTGGAGCTTGTTTTTAAGAACTGAGGAAATGATTGTGCTGAACGCTGAGCTACGGACAATAAACCGCAGCCTGGCGTAACCATTACTGTTGTGCAATGGTCCAAGGCCCAGTGGAGAGCAAATGAGGTTGCACCCGCTGTGGACGTATCGTGGAGAGTGACAAAGTACAGCTGGTCCACGTTCTGGGCCCTGTGTAGATCCTGTGAGACGCTAACATCCGAGATATTCAAATAATACGAGAGCCTTGTCGGGTGACAGATGTGACAAAGGCAGGCAGTTACACCAAAGGAAGAGGACACAGGAAACTGGGTGACAGCGAGACAGGGGAAAGCAGTTAATGAACCAGTGCAGAGTAGCCCTGTGGTCATCATCATTAGTAGAATGTAGAACACTTTAGATACAGTCGTGCAAACAAACTAATAGAGGGGTCCCATTGGTCGGCTGTTTTGCAGTGAGTCTGCCACTTGACTCAGAAGGGAAGAAGGAAGAAGAAATACGCTGTGGTGATAGGGGATTCGTTAGATAGGCTAACAGACTGGAGGCTTGTTGTGACAGAATGAGATTCCCGGATGGCATGATGCCTTCGGCGTGCCAGGGTCCGGGATATCTCAAACCGAATCCTTCGTATTTGGTAGTGCGAGGGTCAAAAGCCTGAAGTCTGTATACTGAAGAGGTATAATTAAATTAATTCTGCAATTTGTGAGGGAGAAGCATAAGTCACATGTATCAGTATCTCAATGGAATAATGGGATGTGTAGAGGCATAAGATTGGACCACTTGTTCAAGTCTCCCAAAAGTTAGAGGATGATGAGTAGATCCCTGGAGCAAGAGTCCCAGAAGTTTAATTTGCAGGCTGAGTCTGGGTTAAGAAGGCAAATGCGATGGTGGCATTTATATTAAGGGGAAAATAATAATAATAACAGCAACAATAATAATAATAATAATAAAAATAATAATAATAATAATAATAATAATAATAATAATAGTAATAATGAAAAAACAAGTATATAATGCTGATGCTTTATAAGGAAACAACAAAGGCCGCACTTGGAGTATTGGCAACAGATCTGTTCCCCATATCGCATAAAGGATATGTTGTCGTTGGAGAGAGTGCAGGCGAGGTTCACAAGGATAATACTGGAAATGAATGGGTTAACCTATGAGAAGCGTTCGGTAACTTTGGGCCTGTACGCATTGGAAGTTAGAAGAATGCGTGGTGATAGAACGATAGAACCATTGAACATTACAGCACTAAACAGGACCTCCGGCCTTTCTTGGCTGTGCTGAACCATTTTTCTGCCTAGTCCCGCTGACCTGCACCTGAATCTTATCTTTCCATACATCTCTCATCCATGTATCTGTCCAAGTTTTTCTTAACTTTTATAAGTGAGCCTGAATTTACGTCATCCCACAGCTCATTCCACACTCCCACCATTCACTGTGTGAAGAAACCGCACCTCTTCCCAAATTTCCTTTAAACTGTTCCTCCTTCATCCTTAACCTATGTCCTTTGTGCTTTTTCTATCCCCTCGTCTCAGTGAAAAAAAGGCTGCTTGTATTCACTCTATCTATACCCATCATAATTTTATATCGCTCTTCAATTCTCGCCTCATTCTTTTACGCTCCAGAGAATAAATTCTTAACCCATTCAAGCTTTCTCTGTAACTCAGTTTCTCAAGTCCCGGCAACATCCTTGTAAACCTTCTCTACACTCTTTTTACTATCCTTCCTTTAATTGGGTGTCCAAAACTCCAAATTCGCCTTCACCATTGTCTAATATATCCTTCCTATAACATTCCAACTCTTATACTCAATACTTTGATTTATAAAGGCCAATGTACCAATAGCTCTCTTTACTACCCTATCTATCTTTGACGCCAGTTTTTGGAAATTCAGTATCTGTATTACCATATCCCTCTGTTCTACTGCACTCCTCAGTACCCTACCATTTACCTTGTATGTTCTAGCTTCGATTTTCCATCCAAAGTGCAATACCTCACACATGTCTGTATTAATATCCATCTTGCATTTTCAGCCCCTTTTTCCATCTGATCCACATCCATCTCTAAGCTTAGAAAACCTTCCTCACTGTCCACTTCATCTCTAAAATTTGTATCATCAGCAAATCTGCTGATCCAGTTTACCGCATTATCTCCATATCATTGATATAGATGACAAATAATAATGGCACAGCACTGATCCCTGTGGCCCACCACTTGTCACAGGCCTTCACTCAGGGAAGCAATCCTCCACTACCACACTCTGGCTTCTTCCAACAAGCCAATTCCTAATCTAATTTTCTACCTTACCATGTATACCTAGCCCTTGTATCTTCCTAACTAAACCCCCATGCAGGACCTTGTCAAAGGCCTAACTGAGGTCCATGTAGACAGAATCCACTGCCTTCTCTTCATCTACTTTCCTGGCAACCTCCGCGAAAAACTCTAATAGATTGTTTGAACAATCTTGTGATATTGTTGAACCTACCGAATGTTGAAAGGGCTGGGGACGGTGGATGTGGAAGGGATGTTTCCTGTGGTGGGGATACCCAGAACATGAGGCAACCTACTCAAAATTAGGGGGCGTCCTTTCAGAATGGAAGCAAAGAGGAGAACCTGTTGTCAGAGGAAAGCGAATATGCGGAACGCTCTGCCACAAACCATGCTGGAGTCCAAGCCCGTGAATTGAGTTAGGCGGAATATGACGGTTTTCTGATTGGTTAGGGCATCAAAAATACGGCGACAAGGTCGGTTCAGTGTGATCCGTGATTAGCCATGAATGACAAATCAGATTTGATGGGCTGAATAGCCTTATGATTTGCAATGTCATCTGGTTGTATCATCTCCAACGTCAGCAAATCCATTATTTTCTAAGGGGACCAACATTGCTCATAATACAGCAAATGTGACCTCTCCAGTGCCTTGTAAAGCATAGAAAATAAACCCTTTCTCTTATATTCTGGTCATCTGGAAATAAATGCAAACACTTCATTTGTCTTCCTCACCACCGACTCCAAGAAAGTTAACTTCGAGGGAATCCTCCACCAGGACTCACAAATTCTTTTGCGTGGTAGTTTTGTTTTTTTTTTAAGAAAATAGTTCACACTTTTATTTCTTCTGGAAAATTGCATGACCGTACACTTCGAGGCACTGTATTCCATCTGCCAGTACATTTCGCATTTTCCCTATCTATATAAGGCCTGCAGCCTCTCTGCTACTTCAACACTACCTGTAGATCGGAAATGTTATGACCGATCTGCACGGACTGTGGTTTCACTATGCGGAAGTCAAACATTATTTTGCAGAGGGAGATGCAAAGGCCCAGGTTTTGGAGCTTGTTGATGAGAACTGAGGAAATGACTATGCTGAACGCTGAGCTGTTGCCAATACACCGCAGCGTGACGTAAGCATTTCTATTGTCCTGAAGGTCCAAGGCCCAGGGCAGAGCAAGTGATGCCCTGTTCCTCGTGGGTACCATTGTCATGGGTTGGAAGTATAACGAGGGAATACAGGAAGCTAGGTTCAAAATAACCTCTCCCTCAATGTCAGCAAGACGAAAGAATTGGTTGTTGATTTCAGAAGGAGTAGCGGACCACACAACGCCATCTAAATCGGTAGTGCGCGGGTGGAACCGGTCAAAAGCTTTAAGTTCTTCGGGGTGAATATCACAAATGGACTGACTTGTTCTAACCAAGCAGAATCGACTGCCAAAAAGGCCCACCAGCGCCTTTACTTCCTGAGAAAGCTGAAGAAATTTGACCAGCCCCCTAAAACTATCACTAACTTTTTATAGGTGCACTGGAGAAAGAATTCTTCTAGGGTGCATCCCAACCTGGTATGGATGTTGTCCTGTCCAAGACCGGAAAAAGCTGCAAAAGATCGTGAACACAGCCCAGCACATCACACAAAACAATCTTCCATCTTTGGCCTCAAACTTTACACCACACGCTGTCGGAGGTTGATGTTCCGCAGCCTGCTGGTTCTGGGACCCCTACTTCTCGTGATTTTTATTAACGTGGGGGTAGAAGGGTGGATTGACAAGGTTGCAGATGACTCAAAGGTTGGTGGTGTTGTGGATAGTGTAGAGAATTGTCTACGATTGCAGAGAAACCTTGATTGGATGCGGACGTGGGCTGAGAAGTGGCAGATTGCGTTAAACTCGGAGAAGTGTGAGGTGGTATACTTTAGAAAGACAAACTCCAAGACAAAGTAAATGGCAGGATACATGGGAGTGGGGCGGAGCGGAAAGATCTGGGGTACATGTCCATGATCCCTGAAAGTTGCCTCATAGGTTGATAGGGTAGTTAAGAAAGTTTACAGGCTGTTAGCTTTCATAAGACGAAGGGTATAGTTTAAGGTTAGCGAGGTAATGATGCAGCCTTATAAAACACTGATTAAGCCATCTTATTAAGCCTTATAGGAAGGATTTGGAAGCATTGGAATGGGTAGAGAGGAGATTCACCAGGATGGTACCTGGTTTAGAGAGTATGTATTATGATCAGAGATCAAGGGGGCTAGGACTTTACTCTTTGGATAGAAAGAGGATGAGATGATACATGATAGATTGATACAAGTTATGAAGAGGAATAGACAGAGTGGACAGCCAGCGCCTCTTCCTCAGGACACCACTGCTCATTACAAGAGGACATGACTTTAAGGTAAGTGGAGGGAAGTTCAAGGGGGATATTAGAGGAATGTTCTTTTTCCTCAGAGTATGGTTAGTGCGGGGAATGCACTGCCGGAGTCAGTGGTGGAGGCAGATACACTGGTGAAATTTAAGAAACTACTGGTCAGGTATATGGAGAAATTTAAGGGGTCAGTAGTAATAAGGGAGGCATGGCTTAAGGGTCGACTGAACATTGTGGATCGAAGGGACTGCACTGGACTATAATATTCTATGTTCTATGTTATGTAACCTGGCCCAGGATTTGGAGGTTGTTTATAAGAACTGAGGAAATGATTGTGCTGAACGGTGAGCTGTGGCCAACAAACTGCAGACTGACGTAACTATTGCTGTTGTGCAATGGTCCAAGGCCCAGTGGAGAGCAAATGAGATTGCACCCTTTGTGGATCTATCGTGGAGAGAGACAAAGTGCAGCTGGTCCACGTTCTGGGCCCTCTATAGATCCTGTGAGATGCTAACATCCGGGATATTGAAATAATTCTTGAGGCTTACCGGGTGACAGATAAGACTTATAGAGAGGCAGTTACACCCAAGGCGGAGGACACAGGAGACTGGGTGACCGCAAGGCAGGGGAAAGCGGTTAATGAGTCAGCGCATAGCACCCCAGTGGTCATCCTCTTCAGTAGCAGGTATAACACTTCAGATACAGTCGGACATACGAACTAATATCTCAAACCGAATCCTCAGCATTCGTAAATACAAGGGTCAAAAGCCAGAAGTCTGTTTACTGAGGAGGTATGATTAAATTCATTCTGCAGTTTGTGAGGGAGAAGCATAAGTCACATGTATCAGTATCGCAATGGAATAATGCGATTTACATCGGCATCGGAGTGGATTCGTTGTGCAAGTATCCCAGAAGATTAATTTACAGGTTGAGTCTGGGGTAAGAAGGCAAATGCAATGGGGGCATATGTTTCAAGGGGAATTGAAAACAAAAAAAAGGATTTAATGCTGAGGCTTTTTAACGAAACAGGAAGGCCGCACTTGGAGCATTGGCAGCAGATCTGGGCTCCATATCGCATAAAGGATGTGTTGTCATTGGAGAGAGTCCAGACTAGGTGAACGAGGATAATTCTGGAAATGAATGGGGTTAATATGTGTGGAGCGTTCGGCAACTTTGGGCCTGTACGCATTGCAAATGAGAAGAAAACGTGTTGATTGAACGATAGAACCAAGGACCATTACAGCAGAGAAACAGGCAATCCGGCCCTACTTGTCTGTGCCGAAACATTGTTTTCTGCCCAGTCCGACTGACCAGCACCTGAACCATATCTCTCAATAGTCCTCTCATCCATATACCGGTCCAAGATTTTCTTAAATGTTTTAAGTGTGCCTAAACATACAACTTCATCTGAAAGTTCATTGCACACTCGCAGCATCCACTGTGTGAAGAAACCAACCCCATGTTCCCCTTAAACTTTTCCCCCTCCCTCTTTTTTTTCTCCTCTAGCCTCGGTTTAAAACGCCTACTTGCATTCACTCTATCTCTACCCATCATAATGTTATATACGTCTTCCCATCTCCCCTCATTCTTCTACGCTCCAGGGAATAAATTCTTATCCAATTCAAACTTCCTCTGCAACTCAGTTTCCGAAGTCCCAGCGATATCCTTGTAAACCTTCTCTACACAATTCCAACATTATTAATATCCTTGCTGTAATTAGGTGACCGAAACTGCACACAGCTCTACAAATCCTGCCTCACTAATGTCATATGTAAGAGGGTCGTATATGTCATTTACGAACCTATCTATCTGTGATGCCACTTTTAGGGAATTATTTATCTGTTTTCCCAGATCCCTCGGTTCAGCTGCACTCCTCAGTGTCCGACCATTTACCCTGTAAGTTCTACCTTGGTCTGACCTTCCGAAGAGCCATACCTCACACGTGTCGGCATTAAACCCCAACAGCCATTTTTCAGCGCTCTTTTCCAGCTGATCCAAATCCCTCTCTAGGCTTTGACAACGTTCCTCACTGTCCACTACATCTCCAGAAGCGACTATGCGGAACGCTCTGCCACAAACCACGCTGGAGGCCAAGCCCGTGAGTAGAGTTAGGCGGAATATGACAGATTTCTGATTGGTTAGGGCATCAAAAATACTGCGACAAGGGATCCGGGATGAGCCATGAATGGAAAGGAAAATCAAATCTGATGGGCTGAACAGCCTTATGCTTCGCAAAGACTTCTGGTCGTAACACTTCCAATGTCATCAAATCCATTATTCTCTATGGGGACCAACATTGCTCATAATACAGCAAATTTGTGACCTCTCCAGTGCCTTGTAAAGACCAGAAAATGAACTTTTACTCTTATACTCTGTTCATCTGGAAATGAATGCGAATATTGTATTTCTCTTCATCATCTCCGACTCCACCTGCAAATTAACCTCGAGGGAATCCTGCACAAGGAATCCCAAATCCCTTTGAGACGAATTTTGTTGTGTTTATTTTAAGAACATAGTCCACACATTCATTTCTTCTCCAGGCACTTTATTTCATCTGCCAGTACTTTGTCCATTTTTTGCTAATCTGTGTAAGACCTGCAGCCTCTCTGTTAATTCAACACTACCTGTAGATGGGCAATGTTATGACCGATCTGCACGGACTGTGGTTTCACGATGAGGAAGTCAAATATTATTTTGCAGAGGGAGCTGCAACGGCTCATAATTTGGAGCTTGTTGATGAGAACTGAGGAAATGACTGTGCTGAACGCTGAGCTGTTGCCAATACACCGCAGCGTGAGGTCAGCATTCTTATTGTCCAGATGGTCCAAGGCCCAGTACAGAGCAAGTGAAATCGTGTTCCTTATGGGTATCTGTGCCATTGGTAGGACGTATGAGGAGTACGTACAGGGAGTTAGGTGCTAAGATACATCCTGCCCTTTATGTCCGGGGTATTGATCTCAGGATTGCTGCTCGTGCCGCGTGCTGGTGAGCCCAGAACCAGGAAAACTGTACAGTTGACAGTCATGGGTTCAGCAGGCCGGGCAGCATCTACGGAAATTAATACAGACGCCGTTTCGGGCCGAGTCATTTCAGCAGTGGCCTAGGGTCGCTAGGCGTTGAATCATTGGGGTTAAGGATACGGAAATGCTCAGGTAAATACATCTGATCAGAATTGTATATGGACACACAAATAGTGGTGAAGATCTGGCCTGCAAAGTACAACAGAACACGGACAATACACGCCAAAAGTGCAATGTTGCTATCGTCACGGGGGAACTACAATATGCAGGTAGATTGGGAAAACCAGGTTGGTGATGGATTCCAGGAGGGGTATTTCTATACTGCATGCGATTTGGCTTTTTAGAGCAGCTCGTGGTTGAACCCACCTGGTATTCTGGATTGGATGTTGGTCTGTCAACCATATCTGATCAGAGAGCTGGGGGCAGCAGAACCCTCAGGGTTAAGTGATCATAATATGAAAAGGTTCATCCTTCAGTCTGAGAGGAAGAAGCTCAAATCAGCTGTATCAGTGGGGAAATAGAGGAAATTCCAGAGGCATGAGGGAATGTTGGCCAGAGTTGAGTGGAGAGGGTGGGATGACGGCAGAACAGCAATGGCTGGAATTTCTGTAAGCAATTCGGAAAGAGCAGGACATGTACATCCCAAACAGGAAGATCTGTTCTAAAGGAAGGCTGACACAATCGTGCTTAACAGGCGAAGTCAAAGACAACAAAACGCGACATTGAGGGTTCATCATAGAGCAAAGACAAGTGTGAATTTGGACGATTGAGAAGAATTGAAAAGTAAAAGAAGGCAATTTAAAAAGTAACTCAGGAGATAAAGATGGAATATGAAAGTAAGCTCGGCAGTAATATTAAAGAGGATGCCGAAAGTTTCTACAGATAGAAGAAGTGAAAAAGAGAGGCGAAACTGCACATAGGACAGCTGGAAATCATGCCGCAGAGTTAGTATTTGTTGACAATGAAGTGGTGGATGAACTGGATCAGGATTTACACTGGTGTTCACTGCAGCAGACACGACCAGTCGGATGGAAGTTACAGGTGTCAGGGTGTCGGAAGTGTGAGGTTACCATCACTGGACAGAAGGCTCTTGCGATACTGAAAGGTCTGAAGGTAGATGAGCCAGCTGGACTTGATGGTCTACACGCCTGAGCTCTGATAGAGGAGGCAGAAGAGATCGAGGAGGCATTCGTAATGATAATTCAATAATCATTAGATTCCGGAATGGTTCTGGAAGAATGAAAATTGTAAATGACTCCCCTTTCTTCAAGAACGGGGAAATGCAGAAGCAAGGAAATTCTAGGCCAGTTAGTCTGAGCTGTGCGGTTGGGAAGGTATTAGAGACCATTGTTAAGGGAACTCTAGGCGAGTTAGTCTGAGCTCAGCGGTTGGGAAGGTATTAGAGACCATTTTTAAGGATGAGGTCGCAGGGTACTTGGAGACCCATGATAAAATAGGCCGGAGTTTATTTCAGGGAAAATGCTCCCTGACAAATCTGCTGTAATTTTTGATGAAATAACATGCAGATCGACAAAGGAGAGTCGGTTGATGTCCTGTTATTTTAATTGTCGGAAGACCTTTGACAAGGTGCTGCACATGAGGCTGATTAACAAGCTACGAGCGCATGGGATTACTGGAAACATTCCAGCATGGATAAAGTAGTGGTTTATTGACAAGAGGCAGAGAGCGGGTATAAATGGAGACGTTTTTTGATTGACTTCCATTAACTCATCCTGTTCCACTGGGGTCTGTATTGGGACCGATACTGTTCACATTCTGTGTCAATCATTTAGATAATAGAATTGATGGCTTTGCTGCAATGTGCGCAAACTAGATGAGGATGGGTGGAGGGACAAGAGGATTTGAGAAAGTAGAGAATTAAAGAAGGACTTGGACAAATTAGGAGAATGCTCAAAGACATGGCAAATGAATACAGTGTTGGGAATTAAAAGGCCATGCATGTTGGCAGAAGAAATGAAAGCGTAGGGAATTCTGTAACTGGTGAGAAAATGGAAAACACAAACGGAGGCTGACACTGACAGGGATTTGGGAGAATTTGTGCAGGATTCCCTGAAGTTTAATTTGCATGTTGAATCCGTGATCAGGACGTCCAACGTCACGTGAGCATTTATTTCCAGGGAATTCTAAAGCAAAGAGATAACGTTCTGAAATCATAAAGCACCGGTGGGGCTTCGTGCGGAGTATTGTCTCCAGCCTTCGGCCGCTTATCTGTCAGTTTGGGTCGGGTTACGGTAGGACTCAAGTGCAGACCAATAAATGCTCTTATACCAGGATCTATTAGGGAGCACAGGGGCAACAGTCTTTCAAAAACAGGAGCCAGGCACGAATCTGGAATGGCAGGCGGAAGTCTTACCCGGGAAAGGCAGTCCGGCGACGGCGGATGACCCAGAGCGCACAGGCAAAAATCAGAAACACAGAGTCCGGCAAAATCAGTTGGCAGCAGTCTCGATGGCAGGCTCGAACGACTCAGGTCAGAGCCGGGACGAACTGGCAGAGAATGCGAGTCATGGCAGGGTTTAAATGGACCGGGTAATGAGTGAAAACAGGAACAGGTGGGTGCCAGTGAGGAAACAAGCGGGTAATTGGCGGAAGTCCAATAAGTAAGTGGGCTGGGTCAACACACACATGGCTAGGTGAAAGGAGGCAGAAATTAAGGGCTGTCGTCTATCAGCACAACCCCTTCGACCCAGTGTTCAGGCTGGATCCTTAACATTATCTTACAAAGGTGTGTGGAAACTGCAGAGGATCTAAAGTGGGTTCAGGAATATTATTCCGGGATTAAAGTTCTTGTCATTTTAAGAGTGTATGATTGGCTCTGGGCGGGTGATCAATAAAATTCAGAAGGATGAGGGGTGACCTCATTGAAACCTCTCGAATGGTGAAAGGTCTTGCTAGAGTGGATGTGGAGAGGACTTGCCGTGTGCTGGGAGACTCAAAGACTAGGGGATACAGCCTCAGAATAGTGGGACGGCCTTCATTTACATCTTATTCCTGTAAATTACAGTGAGTACAGGACCAGAATCATGAAATTGTCGCCATATGTCAACCCATTCAAACCCGGCATCATTCCTGTGAACCGGCTTTGAACCATCACAATGGAAGCTCATCCGTCCCTCGAATGAGGCCTCGCCAGTGTCTGACTCAGTCTCAACGTTTCACCCTTATTTATATAATCTGGCTCACCTCATATGCATGCTATCATCACATTTGCCTTCCTCGTCACCAATTCAACCGAAAAGTTAACCTGAAAGGAACCCTGCCCGAGGTCTCCCAGTTATTTCAGTTTTCTCTCCATTTAAATCCAGTCTGATGGTTGACACAGGTCTGTAGATCCCTATTGAGGACATCATAGTGGACTGACACCCTGAGAGGGTTCATCCACCTGAAGGATGTTCTGACGTTGTGCCCGAAACAGAGTCGACAGAAGACGAGGTGTCTACTCATCCCAGCCCTCCTGTTCATCACTGACCATTTCCATGAGTTCCTGACTCCTCTGCCGTCTCCGTCCCAACCACCTACCCCTCTACACCCAACTCAGTCACCTCTTTGCTCCACTGCACCCTTCTCCCTCATTCCCACCCTTCCCGACGCGTCTCTGTTTGCGAGTACCGTTCCATCACCAACAGCCCTCCATATCTCTGGTGGCAACCCGACCCCTCCTCTACAAATCTCCCTTTCTCTCTTCACGGGATTTTTCAGGAGAATGGGAAGTTTTGACGCCTGGTTTAACTCAATTTATCAACCGGATATCAGTCCCGCGGTTCCGAGCCTCTCAACAGTTCTGTGTGGATAGGCCTGTCATGTGATTCCTGTCGTATGTGCAATGTCAACACTCCGTCCCCGCCCTCTCCTCGCCTCCCCTTCCTTCTTCTTCCCTCCACACCACAACGGTTCTCAGTCTCACAGGCACACACAGACGCGCAGTCTCTGAGGCAGACTCACCGGTCAGGACTTCTGGAACGGCCAGAGGTATGGAGGTGGTGGGGAAGGGAGGAATGGTGAAGGGGAGAGAAGGAGCGGGTGAGGTGTGAGGGATACAGAGAGTGGGTGGTGAGGGGGGGAGGGACGAGTAGGGGAGGGAGAAAGAGGAAAGGTGTGGGGTGGAAAAGGGGAAGCGAAAGAGGTTGTGGAGGGAAGGGAACGAGAAATGAAGAAGGCAGAAGGCGCGAACTTGGGAGGAGGGCGGATATTGGGGCAATAGGAGAGCTGAGAGACGGCTGCGTGTGCCGAGCTAAGAAACGCAAAACTCTTCCACACCCTCGAGGTCGGAGGCGGAAAGTGTACTGGGACATGTAGAAGGAGAGCAAGTGCGATTGGGAGAGAAAAGGGGAATGGGAGAGAGAAAGGAAGAGAAGAAGGAAAGGAGAGAGTGATAAGACGAGAAAGGTCGGAGAGGGAGAATGAGAGTGAGAGTGAGATGGAGTAAGAGAGAGAGAGAGAGAGAGAGAGAGAGAGAGAGAGAGAGAGAGAGAAAGAGAGAGAGAGAGAGAGAGAGAGAGAGAGAGAGAGAGAGAGAGAATGCCGGGCGATAAGATAGATGACAAGGAAGTCGAGTGTGCGCTGGGGTGTGTCGTTTGGTCAGTCACTCTCCAGATCTCTCTCCTCTCTCTATTTCTCATCACCCCGCCCCCGCCAATCTCATCTCCCTCAACCAACCTCTCCCTCCCCGCACTTCCTCTCTCATCTCGGTCCCTCTCTTTATCGGCTGTTCATCGGCTGTTAGTGGACCACGGTGTCCCACTCCGGGTTTCCTGTCCCGAAGGTCCCGTCCCTTTCAGGAGCTCAGAGACTCGACAGGATGGACGAGAGCGGGACCTACGAGAAAATGCGGTTCACAGGAACGGACCCACAAGCTCCTTCGGGAGGTGAGTGGTGCGCAGAGAGGGAGAGAGGTTACGGCTGTCTCTGACCCTGGGAGTATGATATACGATAGCATGGACGGAGCTACTCTCCATGGCTGACCCCGGGGATGTGGAGTGGTCGGTCGGTGCTGAGGGCGTTTTACTCGGTGTCTGACCCCAGGAGCTCATGACGAGTCGCTGTGAAGGGAGTTTATACTCTGCGCAGTAGCCTAAGGCGTAGCCTTTGTAAGTGGCCTGCGCTGTTGTGAGCATTTATATCTGTGCGTTGGTATGTCTGCGTCGCTCTGCAATTCACCGCCAAAATGCTAGACGGCGGTATGGTTTCTATATCTCTGAATGGATAGTGTGGCGAGAGCTGCACTGTGTTTCTGTCCAAGAAATGTGTGATAGAACTGTGTGGAGAGATTTTCTCTCTGTGTCTCAACCGTGAGTGTGTTGTGTGATGGTGTGGAGGGAGATTCACTCTGTGTCTGACCACGGGAATGTGTGTTGTGACGGTGTGGAGGGAGATTCACTCTGCGTCTGACCCCTGGAATGCGTGGTGCGACTTTGAGGAGGAAGCCTCTTCCAGATTCTCACCCTCAGATGTTCTATCCCCAGTTGTACCGGATGTATCGTACGTGCAAATGAATGTCACGTCCACCTTGGCGCCCCGGGTCCGGAGAGATGAAGGTCAGTTTCATCTTTGTTGGATTGACTGTGCTTAGGTGACGTGTCCATTCCTTTCGGGAGATCTCAGGGCAAAGTACCGTTGACCCCGATGATACACTGCTGCAGAATACGTCAGGGGGAACTCGTGATGTAGACCATGATGAGGGAGCTCTGTGGGAGGGTCGGTGTGGACGGTGCGCTCTGGGACGGACAGTGAGCGTTCAGCACTTTGGAAGCGGGAGGCGGTGCTTGGTGTGGATGGTGCCTTCGTGACTAGATGTCTGGACAGAACCCTGTTGGATGGGGTGAGGAGGCAGTGTTGTGGGAGGGGGCGCTAAGGAGGGGATTCTCTGGGAGGCGTGGAGTGGTGGGTGTGGCGTGGAATTCGGTGAAAAGGGGTTGCAGTGCGAGTGGTCGCTGAGGGGAATAGGACATTGAGGAGGGAGCACAGTGGGGAGAACGGAGCGGATGTAACGCCGTGGGAGTGCTCGGAGAGGAGGGACTTCTGTGGGAGGGTCGATAAAAAGGAAACAACATTGGAGGGGTGGTGATGAGAGAGTCGTGGAAGAAGCGGAAAGGAGGCAGCCCTGTAGAAAATTTGAACGATTCTCTCAACTTTCAAACCACTTTTCTCTCTCCTCTGATCTCTGTCTCCAACTGTCTCTCCTCCATTCCGCGCTTTCCCTCCATTCTTCCACTCCCTTTTTCCTCAGTTTGCCTTCCACCACCTTCCCTCTCACACATCTTTCATTCCCCTCTCAGCCTCTCCATATTTTACCACCCTTGCCCCTCTCTCTGCCTACTCTCTCTAATTTCGCACATCTATCGAAATTCCTTATATCTCTCCCCATCCGTCTCTCTCCCCATGCCCTTTCCCCTCTCGTCTTCCAACCAATTCCCCTTCTCCCAAATTTCAACCTCCCTCCCCTTCCCTCACTTGCCCAACTCTCCATACTCGCCCGTCTATCACACTCCCCCTTTCTCCCTTCCGCACCCTCGCACTCTCCTTCTTACTCTTTCCCTCATTCAACGCTCATTCACTCACCTCCGGCTATCTCCGCTCCCCTCGCAAACTGTTCTCTCCCCTTCTCCCCATTTTCCGTGTATCTCCCGCTCCGCCACCTCTTCTCTCTATCTGTCCCTTCCTCTTTTCCCCTCTCTCGCAATCTTTCTTTCTCTTCCTCTGTTTCTTACCCTCTCGGTATCCCACTTTTCTACTAACCTTACTCTCCTATCTCCCTCCGCTCTCTTTGCTCTCTCTCGTCCCAGTCCCCCCCTCACTCTTACCCTCTTCCAGCGCTCTCTCTTTCTCTGCCATTCTTTCCGTCTCCCCTAACCATTCTCATTCCAATTCTCCCTCTCCTATATTCCCGCTCATTGCCTCTATCGCTCACCACTTTCTCCTCCTCTCTATCCATCTATCATCACCTCTCCCCCCGTGTTCCCCGTTCCCTCACATCCTTTCCCCCCTTTACTTAACCCACGCTTTCTCTACTCACCTTTCGCCTTTTTCTGCTCCCTCTCGCTGCCCTCACTCCTCTTTCTACAACCTTCTCTCTTATCTTACCTCGCTCTGCGTCCCAGGCGATCTGAGCACCTACGCAGAGGTGAATTTACCGAACGACGAGCCCGTCATCGATGAGGATCAGGCTCCTCCCATTGCCGCAGGACTCCGCAAGCTGCCAACCAATGCACAAACAGGTCAGAGTTCTCAATTATGACGTCACTGTGGACACGTCACGTGTTATATGCAGAACTGTGTGTGTTTTTCTAAATACTGCAATTTTTCCTCCTTCAGCCACATTCCTAGCTTCTCGTCCCACATACCGACAAGCATTTGGGAACAAAAATTAGTCTTTAGGGTGCCCAACTAAATTTCTGTCCTCTCTCACCTTCACCGTGTAAGCTCTCGTCCGTGAGTGTAGCTGATGTGACCCACATGGATTTGTACACCTCTGTGAGGTCACCCGTACACTCCAAGGAACAAAGCCCCTCTGTGAGGTCACCCGTGCACTCCAACGAACAAAGCCCCTCTGTAAGGTCACCCGTACACTCCAACGAACAAAGCCCCTCTGTAAGGTCACCCGTACACTCCATGGAACAAAGCCCCTCTGTGAGGTCACCCGTACACTCCAAGGAACAAAGCCCCTCTGTGAGGTCACCTGTACACTCCAACGAACAAAGCCCCTCTGTGAGGTCACCCGTACACTCCAAGGAACAAAGGCCCTCTGTGAGGTCACCCGTACACTCCAAGGAACAAAGCCCCTCTGTAAGGTCACCCGTACACTCCAAGGAACAAAGCCCCTCTGTGAGGTCACCCGTACACTCACAGGAACAAAGCCCCTCTGTGAGGTCACCCGTACACTCCAAGGAACAAAGCCCCTCTGTGAGGTCACCCGTACACTCCAAGGAACAATGCCCCTCTGTGAGGTCACCCGTACACTCACAGGAACAAAGCCCCTCTGTGAGGTCACCTGTACACGCCAAGGAACAAAGCCCCTCTGTGAGGTCACCCGTACACTCCAAGGAACAAAGCCCCTCTGTGAGGTCACCCGTACACTCCAAGGAACAAAGTCCCTCTGTGAGGTCACCCGTACACTCCAAGGAACAAAGCCCCTCTGTAAGGTCACCCGTACACCCCAGGGAACAAAGCCCCTCTGTAAGGTCACCCGTACACTCCAAGGAACAAAGCCCCTCTGTGAGGTCACCCGTACACCCCTGGGAACAAAGCCCCTCTGTAAGGTCACCCGTACACTCCAAGGAACAAAGCCCCTCTGAGAGGTCACCCGTACACTCCAAGGAACAAAGCCCCTCTGTAAGGTCACCCGTACACTCCAAGGAACAAAGCCCCTCTGAGAGGTCACCCGTACACTCCATGGAACAAAGCCCCTCTGTGAGGTCACCCGTACACTCCAAGGAACAAAGCCCCTCTGAGAGGTCACCCGTACACTCCAAGGAACAAAGCCTCTCTGTGAGGTCACCCGTACACTCCAAGGAACAAAGCCCCTCTGAGAGGTCACCCGTACACTCCAAGGAACAAAGCCCCTCTGAGAGGTCACCCGTACACTCCAAGGAACAAAGCCCCTCTGTGAGGTCACCCGTACACTCCAAGGAACAAAGCCCCTCTGTAATGTCACCCGTACACTCCAAGGAACAAAGCCCCTCTGAGAGGTCACCCGTACACTCCAAGGAACAAAGCCCCTCTGTAAGGTCACCCGTACACTCCAAAGAACAAAGCCCCTCTGAGAGGTCACCCGTACACTCCAAGGAACAAAGCCTCTCTGTGAGGTCACTCCCAGGCTCCAAGGAATCATGTCCTGAACTGCCCGACATCACTTCATAACTCAGTCCCTTGAGCTCGGGCAACATCCTGGGAAATCTCCCTCTGCACTCTTTCCAGCTCAGTTACATCTTTCCCACAGCAGGGGGAACCAAGACTGAACCGAAATCCGAGTGCCTCCTCGCCGACGTCTTGTACAACTGGGATGTGACCTTCCGACTCCCGGACTCAGTGTCCTGACTGATGAAGGCAAACATGTCGAACACCTTCTTCACCAGCCTGTTACTCCCGTCCTCCTACAGACTCCGTCATTCCTTAAAAGCTCCCTGTCCTCCAGCAATCTTCACGTCGTATGCAAACTGAAACCGGCGTATTAATTCAAACATCCAAGTCTTTGACATAATAGAAGAATAATCGGTCACAACAAGACCCTGTGGAACACTACAGGACACCGTCAGCCAACATGGAAAACCTACAGCACAACAAAGTCCCTTCGGCCCACAAAGTTGTGCCGAACATGTCCCTACAATAGAAATGGCTAGACTTCCCGTTCACCCTCTATTTTTCAAAGTTGCATGTACCTATCCAGAGTCTCTTAAAGGACTCTATTTCTGTGTGCAGCGTATCTATCCATGATTCTATAAAAGACCCGAGTGCATCTTACCCTAAATGAGATACAACTTTGGGAAAATGTATGCGTACACACATTGGTGGGAGAAATGAACGGGCGGATGATTATTTAGATGGACAGAAAACTCAAAAAGCAGAAGTGCAAAGGGACTTGGATACCCTAAAGCTCAGTCTCCAGTTTGAGTCGGGGGTGGAGAAGGTGAGTGCAATGTTACCATTGATTTCTACAGGTACAGAACATAAGAACACGGATGTGATGTTGAGGCACGCGGAGACCACACTTGGAGTATTCTCTGCCGTCTGGGGCTCCTTATGGATGTGCTGACATTGGAGAGGGTTCAGGGAAGATTCACCAGAATGGTTCCAGGAATGAGAGGGTTATTGTATGAGGAACATCTGGAGCTTTTGGGCTGTATTCCGGTTCAGGAGACTGGGGGGGGGGGGGGGGATCTCACAGAAACTTTCCGATTGTTTAAAGGCCTGAACAGATTAGATACAGTAAGTTATTCCCTGTGATAGGGGAGTCTAGGACAAGAGGTCACGACTTCAGGATTGAAGATGGTCCATTTAGAACGGAGATACAGCTAAATTACGAGTTAGTCAGAGACTGGGAAAGCTGTGGAATTTGTTGCCACAAGCGACTGTGGAGGCCAAATCACTTGCTGCAGTTAAGGCAGAGATCTATAGTTTCTTGATTAGCCGGGATATCGAAGGGTATTTGCAGTATGCAGGGTAGTGGGGATGACGGAAGAATTGGTTCACCCCATGATTGAATGGCGGGACAGACTTGAATAACCGAATGGCCTCCTTCTGCTGCTCTATCTAATCATCGCATGGTCTTGTGTTCTCTCCACAGGTTCGCATGAACAGCAGCCGAAAGGAAAGATCGGAAATAGACCGCACCGTCTGATCTGCCTACTCTGCCTAGTTACGTCCGCCTTCATCGTGATTGTGGCCGGTCTCTCGATCCATGGTGAGTGGAACGTTCTCCCGGTGGAGTCAGACCATACGTAAAGAGAGTGGAAAAATTGTTATTGTAAAACACCACAATGACACAGACGCGCCGTTTGCCGTAACACCGATAAACACCCCATCACCACAACACGGACACACCCCTGACCGTGAAAAAACACGGCCTTTACCGTAACACAATCAAGACTCGTCCTGACACCGACGCGCCATTCACCATAACATCAACAATGCTGTTACCGTAGCACGGACACGACCTTCAACGAGACACAGATACACTCCTGACCGCGACGCTGACACTACATCGCCGTGAAACAAACATGACCCAGTCCCCAATTGTAACATCAACAAAACCTTCACCAGGACATTGATATACCCCATCGCCGTGACAGTCACACTGACCGCAACTTACTCCTCACTGTAATATCGACATGCCCCTGAACGTGTCACTGATAAATTCCTTAAGCGACACCGAAACACACCTCACAGTGACACCGACACGGTCTTCACCGTGGCACTGAGGTACAGCATACCGAGACATTTCCACGCTCCACAACTTGATCCAGTCCGCACCACACCGTGACAAAGACTCAGAAGTCGCAGTAACACCCCTTACCGAGACAGTATCGCTCCTCTACACAAAAACCGATGCACCGCTCGCTCAGGCTATGCCCCACACCTCACCCTGACACAGGCAAACCCCTTAACGTGATACTGACACCTAAATTCACAATGACACCAACATAGTACTCTCTGTGACACCGAGACACACCTCAGCGTGACCGTCTCACATCCAGCGTGGCCATGACATGTCTCTCACCGTGACACTGACATACCCTGCTCTGTGAGACCAGCACACCCCACACAAGACACAGATACTCCACCCACGGTGATACCACAAGGCACCCCACACTGGCATTTTCCTCGACTTGACATCGAGATACACTTCATTGTGATCCGGCACACCTCTCGCCGGGGCACAGAAACTCCTCACAGTTTCCTCACACGACCCTCACAGGAAATCGGACATGTCCAGCATGATACTGACGCAGACGCCCATTGTAACATCAACAAAATCTCCATCAGGACATTGATGTACATCATAGTGTGACACAGACGCGCCCCACAATGTGCCGCCGACGCCTCGCTCTGTGCAATCAGCATGTCCTTCACTGTGACACACTTCACCGTGACACTGACACAACAAAATTATAATGGTGCATAGCTCCCTGAAGGTGGAATCTCATCTGCATAGGTTGGTAAAGAAAACTTTTGGTATGCTGGCCTTTATAAATAAGAGCATTGAGTATAGGAGTTGGGATGTAATGTTAAAATTGTACAAGGCATTGGTAAGGCCAAATTTGGAGTATTGTGTACAGTTCTGGTCACCGAATGATAGGAAAGATGTCAACAAAATAGAGAGAGTATAGAAAAGATTTACTAGAATGTTTCCTGGTTTTCAGCACCTGAGTTACAGGGAAAGGTTGAACAAGTTAGGTCTTTATTCTTTGGAGCGTAGAAGGTTGAGGGTGAAGTTGATAGAGGTATTTGAAATTATGAGGGGGATAGATAGAGTTGACGTGTATAGGCTTTTCCCATTGAGAGTAGGGGAGATTCAAGCAAGAGGACATGAGTTGAGACTTACGGGGCAAAGGTTTAGGGGCAACACGAGAAATATTTTTTTTTACTCAGAGAGTGGTGGCTGTGTGGAACGAGCTTCCAGCAGAAGTGGTAGAGGCAGGTTCGGTATTGTCATATAAAGTAAGATTGGATAGGTACATGGACAGTAAATGAATGGGGGGTTATGGGCTGAGTGCAGTGCGTTGAAAATAGGTGAGCGTAAGCGTTGGGAACGGACTAGAAGGGCCCAGATAGCCTGCTTCCGTGCTGTAATTGTGATATTGCTACATGGTTATAATCTCCGTGACCAGTTCGGTAGTGTGACGCTGACTCACGTGTCACTGCAAACGCTAAACATCCTTCACCATTTCTCTCAGTGTCACAGATTCGTCAGTCTAAGGAAACCAGCCACCGAAACTACCATCAGTTAAACTCATCCCTTCAATCCAAGCTTTCAGCGCTCAAATCTAATCTGTCCGATCTCCGTCACCAGATCTGTGAATTGTTGACCAGAAGCAGAGGTGAGGCATCATCCCCCTCTTTTACCCGCTCCTCATCACAGGGCAGGCATGGGGAGAGGAAGCGTCACTCAGTGCAAAATCGGGAGTGTGTGAAGAGAAGGTATGGAGAGTGATTCAATTTGTGCTTGACCCGGTGAGTGTGTGATGGAGATGCGTGGAGGAAACTTCACTCTATCACTGAATCAATATGGATCCAACTTCACTCTGTGTCAGACTGAGGGATTCTGCGATGGGACACTGCCCAGAGAGATTCACCCCATGTCGGACCCCTGAAGTGTGTTATGGCACCGTGGAGAGAACGTTTTACTCTGAATGTGGGAGTGTGTGATGGGACGGTGTAGCGGGGGATTCACTCCGTGTCGGAATCCGGGAGTGAATGATGGGAAGTTTCAGAGGGGGATTCATTTTGAGTCTGAATACGGGAGTGTGTTATGTGATCGAGGAGAGACAGCTTCAGTATGTGTCTAAATCGGTGAGTGAGTGATGGGACGTTGCAGAGGGAGCTTCGCTCTGTGTCTGACTCTCGGAGTGTGTAATGGGATCGGAGAGAGAGCGTTTGTGTTTGATTCCAGGAGTGTGTGATGGGACGGTGCAGATGGAGGGTTTATTCTATGTGACACCGGATTGTGTGTTTGGATATTTTGGAGGGAGTCTGACCCCGTGAGTGTGCCATTGGAGGGTGTGGGCGGAGCTTCGCATTGTGTGAAAACACAGGTGGGTGTGATGGAACGGTCCAGAGAGAGCCTCACACTGTGACCCGCCAGGAGATGCGTGACGGGACGTAAGGATGGAGATTCACTCCGATATTCGTCGTGTGCGCAGAGGGAGTTTCATCCTGTGTCTGAACGCTGGAGTGTGTAATGGGGCCTTGGAGAGAGAGATTCACATCGTGCCTGATCAGGCTGTGTGTTATTGGACTTTGTAGAGGATCTAAATTCTGTTGTCTGACCCCGGGAGCGTGTGAGTGGCGGTGTTGAGGGAGCTTTCCTCTGTATCTGACCCCGGGAGTATCTGACCCCGGGCCTTTATAAAAGGCAGTGTGCACGGAGCTTCTCTCCGCGTCTGACCACGGACCTTTATTAAAGGCGGTGTGCAAGGAGCGTCTCTCCACGTCTGACCCAGGGTGTTTATAATAGGCGGTGTGCACGGAGCTTCACTCCACGTCTGACCCCGGGCGTTTATAAAAGGCAGTGTGCAGGGAGCTTCACTCCACGTCTGACCCCGGACGTTTAGAAAAGGCAGTGTGCACGGAGCTTCACTCCACGTCTGACCCCGGGCGTTTATAAAAGGCAGTGTGCATGGAGCTTCACTCCACTTCTGAACCCGAGCGTTTATAAAAGACAGTGTGCACGGAGCTTCACTCCACGTCTGACCCTGGGCGTTTATAAAAGACAGTGTGCACGGAGCTTCACTCCACGTCTAATCCCGGGCGTTTATAAAAGGCAGTGTGCATGGAGCTTCACTCCACTTCTGACCCCGGGTGTTTATAAAAGGCAGAGTGCATGGAGCTTCACTCCACGTCTGACCCCGGGCGTTTATAAAAGGCAGTGTGCACGGAGCTTCACTCCACATCTGACCCCGGGCGTTTATAAAAGGCAGTGTGCACGGTGCTTCACTCCACGTCTGACCCCGGGCGTTTATAAAAGGCAGTGTGCATGGAGCTTCAGTCCACGTCTGACCCCGAGCGTTTATACAAGGCAGTGTGCATGGAGCTTCACTCCACGTCTTACCCGGGGCATTTATAAAAGGCAGTGTGCATGCAGCTTCACTCCACGTCTGATCCCGGGCGTTTATAAAAGGCAGTGTGAAGGGAGCTTCACTCCACGTCTGACCCCGGGCATTTATAAAAGGCAGTGTGCATGGAGCTTCACTCCACGTCTGACCACGGGCGTTTATAAAAGGCAGTGTGCATGGAGCTTCACTCCACGTCTGACCCCGGGCGTTTATAAACGACTGTGTGCATGGAGCTTCACTCAACGTCTGACCCCGGGCGTTTATAAAAGGCAGTGGGCATGGAGCATCACTCCACGTCTGACCCCGGGCGTTTATAAAAGGCAGTGTGCACGGAGCTTCACTCCACGTCTGACCTCGGGCGTTTATAAACGACTGTGTGCATGGAGCTTCACTCCACGTCTGACCCCGGGCATTTATAAAAGGCAGTGTGCATGGAGCTTCACTCAACGTCTGACCCCGGGCGTTTATAAAAGGCAGTGGGCATGGAGCTTCACTCCACGTCATACCCCGGGTGTTTCTAAAAGGTAGTGTGCATGGAGCTTCACTCCACGTCTTACCCCGTGTGTTTATAAAAGGCAGTGTGCATGGAGCTTCGCTCCACTTCTGACCCCGGGCGTTTATAAAAGGCGGTGTGCACGGACCTGCACTCCAGGTCTGACCCCGGGCGTTTATAAAAGTCAGTGTGCACGGAGCTTCACTCCACGTCTGACCCCGGGCGTTTATAAAATACAGTGTGCAAGGAGCTTCACTCCACGTTTGACGCCTGGAGGGTGTGATGCGTCCGTGGACAGAGAGATTCAATCTGCTTCTGACCGTGTTAGTGTGTGATCGGACGGTGCAGGGATCTTAAATCTGTGTCTCACCCCGTGTATGTATGATGGGTCTCTGTGTTTGACACAGTGCGCATGTGATGAGTAGCTATGTCGGGAAAAGGGGATGTGTGTGGGGTTTTGGGGTTGGAGTCATGCGTGTGTCTGACCCTGGGAGCTGTGACGCATGCCTGGTGAGGAGACATGATGGAGGTATACAAGATATTAAGTGGAATAGATGGAGTGGATAGCCAGCACCTCTTCCCCAGGGCACCACTGCTCAACAGAAGAGGACAGGGCTTTAAGGTAAGGGGAGGGCAGTTCAAGGGGTCTATCAAAGGAAGTTTTATTTTACTGATAGAGTGTTCCGTGCGTGGAATGCACTGCCTGAGTTGTATGTGGAGACAAATATACTAGTGAATTTTAAGAAACTACTAGACAGTTATATGGAGGAAATTAAGTTCGAGGGTGTATGAGTGGAAGTTTTTAACTGTCGGCAGAACATTGTGGGCCACAGGGCCTGTACAGTGCTGTATTATTCCATGTTCTATGTTCTATTCACTCTGTGTCTTGACCCCGGGAGTGTGTGATGGATGGTGTAGACGGAACTTCACTGTGTCTGAACCTTGATATTTACGATGGGACGTTGCGCAGGGATATTCCCACTGTGCCTGAATACAGGTGAGCGTGATGGGACCCCGTGGAGGGACTTTCACTCTGTGTGTCACCCCGGGTGTGTGAAATGGGGAAGTGTGAAGGGAGATACACCTTGTGTCTCACTATCCCTTGTTCCTGATTTCCAGACCAACAGTGTTCCGAGGACTGGGTCAGAAAGAAAGACCGGTGTTATTACGTATCCACGTTTGGAACAACTTTCCAAGAAGCGATACAAGACTGTTCAAACCGTCATTCAAGGCTGCTGGAAATCAATTCAAAGGATGAAGCGGTATGTGTCACAGCACGGGAAGATCCCACAGTAAGACAGGCATCATCACACACTCCCAGGTTCAGACACAGAGTGAATCTCCCTCCACACCGACACATCGCACACTCCACGAGTCAGATACAGAGTGAAGCTTGCTACAAAGAGATCCATCACACGCTTCCGAAGTCAGACACAGAGAGAACACCCGGCATACAGTTCCATCACACACTCACGGGTTCAGATGCAGAGTGAATCTCCCTCCACATCATCCTATCACACATACCCGGCTTCAGACACAGAGGTAAGTCCCCTTCACACTGTCCCATTACACACTCCCGGGGTCAGACACTGAGTGAAGCTCCCTCCACACCGTCCCATCACGGATTCCTGTTGTAATCAACTGAGAGATGCTCCGTACATAGTTTTTGATACTTGGCATTAATCAAGTACATTTAATTTCCCAGCTCTTCGTATTCGGCGAACTTGTTTACCAAACCCATTCATACTGGAATAGCAAATGCGAAAACGGGTGAGATTATCACTAATCTGTGGGGTGAAGATTGGTTATTGACATAGTCCTGACGGTAGAAAATGGGATTAGTTTACGGACTGAAGTAGTTTTGTCGTAAAAGGTAGAGGTATTGTGATTTGTTTGTAGACTGAACGTGGGTAGGGGTTAGGGTGGTTCAATGGGAACATTTTAGGGCCGACACGTGTCTGCCTGGGAAGTCATGGCAGTGGGAATATTTCGGAAACTGCCAGAGTGGACAGATCAGTATGGAGACGATTTTGGTACTGACGCATGCCGGTGAGGACAGCGCAGTAGAGTGTGATTATTTTGGAGATAGATGCCGGGCTGTAAGGAAAGGGAACAACTGTGGGACTATTTCGGTGAGTGACATAGATCTGAGGAACGGGAATAGGATAGCTGGATTTGTTTGGAGACGGATACAAGGCCATGGGCACACAGTGGGTTAACGGGATGAGTTTGAGAACTGGCGCAAAGATTTAACCATAAACATTTAACCAAATAGAAAATTACAGCACAGAAACAGGCCATATCGGCCCTTCTAGTACGTGCCGAGACTTACTCTCACATAGTCCCACTGACTCGCACTCAGCCCATAAACTTCCATTCTTTTCTGTCCATATACCTATCCAATTTTACTTTAAATGACAATACCGAACCTGCCTTTACTACTTCTACAGGAAGCTCGTTCCACACAGCTACCACTCTCTGAGTAAAGAAATTGCCCCCCATGTTACCACTAAACTTTTGCCCCCTAACTCTCAACTCATGTCCTCTTGTTTGAATCTCCCCAACTCGCTATGGAAAAAGCCTATCTACGTCAACTCGATCTGTCCCCTCATAATTTTAAAGGCCTCTATCAAGGCTCCCTTCAACCTTCTACGCTCCAAAGAATAAAGACCTAACTTGCTCAACCTTTCTCTGTAACTTAGCTGCTGAAACCCAGGTAACTGTCTCGCAAAACTCCTCTGTACCGTCTCTATTTTGTCGACATCCTTCCTATAATTCGGTGATCAGAACTGTAAACAATAATTCAAATTCGGCCTTACTAATCCCTTGTACATTTTTAACATTACATCCCAACTCTTATACTCAATGCTCTGATTTATAAAGGCCAACATATCAAATGCTGTCTTCACCATCCTACCCCCATAAGATTCAACCTTCAGGGAGCTATTCACCATTATTCCTAGAGACTCTGTTCTACTGCATTCTTCAATGCCCTAGCATTTACCACGTGTGTGCTATTTGGATTATTCCTACCAAAGTGCAGCACCTCACACTTATCAGCATTAAACTCCACCTGCCATCTTTCAGACCACTCTTCCAACTGGCCTAAATCTCTATGCAAGCTGTGAAAACCACCTTCATTTTCCAGAACGCCAGCTATCTTGGTATCATCTGCATACTTACTAATCCCATTTACCACTCCAGATCATTAATGTATATGACAAACAACATTGGACCCTGCACAGATCACTGAGGCACACCACTAGTCACTGGCTTCCAACCTGACAAACAGTAATCTACCACTACTCCCGAGCACCTTCCATCCAGCCACTGTTGAATCCATTTTACTACTTCAATATTTGTAACTAACGGTTGAACCTTCCTAAGTAACCTTCCGTGTGGAACATCCGCAGTTTTATCCTCGTTAAAAAATTCAATAAGATTTCTCAAAGATGACTTACCATGCACAAATCCATGGTGACTGTTCCTAATCAGACCCAGTCTGTCCAGATAATTATATATACCTTCTCTAAGAATAATTTCATTAATGTCCCCAGCACTGATGTCAAACTGACAGGCCTATAATTGCTAAGTTTACTCTTAGAACCCTTTGTAAACAATGTAGCAAAATGGACAATACGACAATCCTTCGGCATCATCCCCGTTTCTAATGACACTTGAAATATTTCTGTCACAACACCTGCTATTTCCACACTAAATCCCCTCATGTTCCTAGGGAAAATCCTGTCGGGAACTGGAAATTTATCCACTTCTATATTCCATGCAGTACTGGTTCTGGATGTACATCCCAGTACTCAGTCCTCTTTAATCGCCATTGTTTCCATAACATCCCTACATGTTTCCATTACCTTACCAGAATTCAATAACCTTCTCCTTAGTGAATACCAAAGAAAATAAACTGTTCAAAATCTCCACTATCTCTTTTGGCTCCACACATAGCTGTCCACTTTGATTATCGAAGGGATCGATTTTATCCAACACTATCCTTTTGCTTTTAATATAACCGAAGAAACCCTTTGGATTTATTTTCACCTTACTTGACAAAGCAAATTCGTATCTTCTTGTCGCTTTTCTAATTTCTTTCTTAAGGTTATTTTTACATTTTTATATACATCGAGCACCTCATTTACTCCATGCTGGCTATATTTATTGTAGATCTCTCTCTTTCTCCGAAGCAAGTTTCCAGAATCCCTTGAAAACTATGGCTCTCTCGGAATTATATCATTTCCTTTCAACCTAATCGGAACATACAGATTCTGTACCCTCAAAGATTTACTTTGAAATGTTCGCAATTTCTCTCTTAAATCCTTCCCATAAAACAAATTGTCCCAATCCACTCCTTCTAATTCCTTTCGCATCTCCTCAAAGTTAGCCACTCTCCAATGAAAATCTCGAATCTGTGGCCAGTCTTATCCTTCTCCATAATTATATTGAAACTATTGTCATTGTGATCACTGGACCCGAAATGCTCCCTAACACATACCTCCGTCACCTGACCTATCTCATTCCCTAACAGTAGATCCAACACTGCCCCTTCTCTAATTGGTACCTTTATGTATAGCTGCAAATAACTATTCTGCACACATTTTGCAAACTCCAAACGATCCAGCCCTTTTACAGTATGGTCTTCCCAGTCTATGTGTGGAAAATTACACTATCCCTCAATCACAACCTTATGCTTACTGCACATATCTGCTATCTCCTTGCAAATTTACTCCTACAATTCACGGTCTGCATTAGGTGGTCTCTAATAAACCCCTATAATTGTTACTACAACTTTCCCATTCCTCAATCCACCCAAATAGCCTCCCTGGACGATCCCTCTAATCTATCCTGCCAGAGCACCGCGGTAATATTTTCTCTGACAAGCAACCGAACACCTCGTCCTCTTGTCCCTCCGATTCTATCACACCTGAAGCTACGAAATCCACGAATATTTAGTTGTCAGTCACACCCCTCCTAGAACCATGTTTCACTAACAGCTCAAACATCATATTTCCAGGTATCAAACCATGCTCTAAGCTCATCGAACTTTCTTACAATGTTCCTAGCATTAAAATAAATGCATTTAAGTAATTCTCCATTCTTCCTCTCTGTTTATCTCTGACGGTGCAAACAACTTTACTATCTTCTTTTTCTTCCTTCTCCCATACACCTGTTCTTACACTCTGGTTACACTCCACCCCCCCCCCCCCCCGTATCTAGTTCAAATCCACTGCGGCATCTCCAGCAAAACTACCTTCAAGAATATTTGCCCCCTTCCATTTGAATTGTAAACCATCCCGCGGGTACAGGTCCTACCTTCCTTGGAAAACTACCAAATTATCAGGAAATCTGAAGCCCACCCTCCTGCACCATGTCTTCAGCCATGTGTTGATCTGCGCTACCTTACTATTTCTAAGCCCATCTACACGTGGCACTGGTAGCAATTTTGAGATTGCTATCCTGGAAGTCTTGTCCTTTAATTTGGCGTCTGTCTCCCTAGACTCAATTTTCAGGACTTCCTCTCTCTTCCAACCCAGGTCATTAATCCCTACATGGACCACGGCATCCGGCTGCTCACCCTCCATCGTGAGCCCGAGATATCGCGGACCCTGGAACGAGGGAGGCAATGGACGATCTGAGGTTCTCGATCTCTTCCACAGAACCTCCTTTCTATCCCCCTAACTATTGAATCCCCTGTCACTACTGCTCTCCTATCTCCCCTGTTTCCCTTTGAGCTGAGAGTCCTGTCTCAGTGCCAGAGACGCAACCACTGCAAACTTGTCCTGGTAGGTCGTCCCCACCAACAGTATCCAAAGCGGTATACTTATTGTGGTTGGTAACGGCCACAGTGGTCCTCTGCTCAGTCTGTCCATTCCCCTTCCCTCTCCTGACAGTCAGACAGCGACCTGTCTCATAACTCTTAGGGGCGACTATCTCCCTGGAACTCCTGTTTACTTCTGCCTCTGCCTCCCGAAGGAACCGATGTTCATCCAGCTGGATGATTGAGATGGTGTCAGTGGTACAAGTCTGGAGGTGGACCAGAGGCTGTGGGGAGAGTGAGGTGCAGTAGGAGAGGGAAGGGCAAGGGGATTAATCTGGGACCGACACAGGGCTGAGGGAAGAGTGTGGAATAATGGGATTATTTTCGGGACAGCCATAACTCTGTGGGTAGACGGTGGGATAGCGGGGTTTGTTCGGGGGCTGAAATAGATCAGAAGGGAGAACGTGGGCTTGTTCGATTCGGATGGGGACTGACAGAGGACTGTGGTGAGGAGTTCGGGGATTCAAAGGGCTTTGGGGAGACATTGGGTCAGTGCGATTAGCTTGGGGAACTGACACAGGATTGTGGGGAGACATTGGGACCGTGGTGTTTGTCTGGGTACCGACAGGGGGCCGGGGGAAGAGAGGGAGCTGATGAGTGTAATGAGTTTTGGGGACTGACACCGGGTGTTAGAAGATAGAGAATTCATGTTTTTAGCTTGGGGCAGGTATCAGCTCGGATTCTCTGCTGGAGCTGTTTTGTCTCTGTTGAAATTGTTTCACCCTCTTGAATAGGAATGTGGGCCAGAGTCTCCTGTACAAGGCATCAGATGGATCGAACGTCTGCAGTCAGTGCGGAAGGATTTACTCTTGCGATCGAGTTTGGAGTTTCATCTGCGAGAAGACGACAGCTTTATTCCCGGATATTCCTGAAAAGATCCGGGGTCTCTGTCAAAAGTCAGTGGAGGCGACATGAATCAAATGACTAACCCCAGAGTCTCCTCCTTCTCTCTCCTTCACTCTCACCCCGATGCTGTCAAGCTCGCTCCCCACCTTTTCTGCCCCTCCCTTCAAATTCATCTCCTACTCTTGTCGCAAACATATTCTCCCCACCGCACCGCGATGGACCTCTCCACCTGTCCATCTCCTTCTTTCTCGCTATTTCCCCCGTCCCGCTTTTTTCCGCTCCCTCTACCTTTCTCTCTAACCCCTCACTTCCCCTTATTTCCTCCCCTATACCCGCCCGCTCTTTCTCTGCTCCGTCTGCCCACCTCTTTCACCTCTCTCCCCCTTTCGTACGCCACACTACACCTCTCTTCCTTCTCACCCCGTTCTCTCTAAACCCTCCGTCTCCCGGATCTCTCTCTTTTTCCTTTCCACCCACTTTCACCTCAATCCTGTGCCGTCTGGTTCTCGATAACCCAACCCTGCGTAAAACGCTCTGCGTAATCCCTCTGTCTGTGCCTCTCTTGGATTTAGAACTATAGAACATTACAGCACAGAAACAGGCCTTTGGGTCCTTCTTGGCAGTGCAGAACCGTTTTTCTCCCTTGTCCCACTAACCTATACCTGGCCTCTATCTCTCCATACACCTCTCATCCATGTACCTGTCTAGGTTTTTATTAAATGTTAAATTTTAGCCCCCATTTACAACTTCATCAGGTAGCTCATTCCACACTAACTGTTTGTGTGAAGAAGCCCCACCCCCAATGTTTCCCTTAAAATTTTCTCCCTTCACCCTTAACCCATGACCTCTTTTTTCATCTCCCCTAGACTCAGTGGAAAATGCTTGCATGCATTCCCTCTATCTATACACATCCTCATTTTATATAACTCTATCAGGTCTCCCCTCATTTTTCTACGCTCCAGGGAATAAAGTCCTAACCTATTCAACCTTTCACTGTAACTCAAATTCTGAAGTCCCTGCAACATTCTTGTAAACTTTCTCTGCATTCTTTAATACTTATCAATATTCTTCCTGTAATTCAGTGTCCAAAACTGTACACAACTCTCCAAATTAGGCCTCGCCAATGCCTTATACAACATCACCATAAAGTTCCAACTCTTATACTCAATACTTTGATTTATAAACGCCAATGTACCAAGAGCTCTCTGTACTATACAGTGTACTAAAAGATCACTTTACGGCCCTAACTACCTGTGACGCCACGTTTGGTAAATTTTGTATCTGTATTCCTAGACCCCTCTGTTCTACTGCACTCCTCAGTGACTACCATTTACCTTTTATGTTTTACCTTGGTTTGTCCTTCCAAAGTGAATTACCTCACACTTGTCTATATTAAATTCTATCTGCCATTTTTCACCCCATTTTTCCAATTGGCCTACATCCAGCTGAAAGCTTTGAAAACTTTCTTCGTTGTTCACCACACCTCTAATCCTTGTATCTGTCACAATTTTGCGGATCCAATTCACCACATTATCATCCAAATCAATGATATAGATGACAAATAACAATGGACCCAGCACGGAACCCTGTGGCACACCGCTAGTCACAGGCCTCCACTCAGAGACGCAATCCTCCAGTAAATCTCCTTCTGGCTTCTCCCATTGAGCCAATGTCTAATACAATTTACTACTTCACCATCTATACCTGGCGACTGATCCAATGTCTGATCTGATTTACTACCTTTCCATGTATAGCTAGCGACTGAATCTTCCGAACTAACTGCTCATGCGGGACCTTGTCAAAGGCCTTACTGAAGTCCATCCACTGCCTTCACTTCATCCACTTTCCTGGTAACCTCCTCGAAAGACTCTAATAGATTTTTTTCAACATGACCCCCCATGCATAAAGCAGTGCTGACTCTGCCTCAGAAGCCCCGCCCATCCAAGTACTCCTTCCAATAAGCTACCAACTGCGGAATTCAAACTAATCGGCCTATAATTTCCCGGAATAATGTTGAGCCTTTTTTGAAACAACGGAACAACATGAGCTATCCTCCAATCTTCCGGCAGCTGACTCGTAAATACCGACATTTTAAGTACATCTGTCAGCACCCCTGCAATTTCAGCACTACTCTCCTTTATGCAACTCTGTAACGTTAGAACTACGCTCCAGGAATTAAAGTCCCAAACTTCACTCCGTCTCTCCATACCCCTCGATGTACTTCAATGTCCCCGTAGAACTCCCTGTACACTCTTTCCAGTTCACTGGCATTTTTCCTAAAGCAGGAAGCCTCACCGACGTCCTGTGCCTCTGCAGCGTGATCTCCCGACTCCTGTGTTCAGTGCCGTGACTGGTGAAGGCCAACGTGCCAAGTGTCCTGTCCTGTCGCCTATTTTTAAGCAGCGTATTTGATTCTTCACCTGAAATTTATACGGCGTGAAATTTGTTCTTTTGCAGCATCTGTACGGCAAATTAATGTACAGTTTTTGTAAATTACAAACATCAATATACAGCGCAAAATTATCCAGTGTGTTCTCTTGTTTTCAAGGATGAGAAGGGTGGCGCAGGGTGAGAAGATGTTCCTGAATCGTTGTGTGTGGGTGTTCAGGCTCCTGCGACTCCTCCCTGATGGTACTAACGAGCAGAGATTTTAAAATTCTCTGTAAGATTTTAACCAATTGATTTGATAAAGTTTTGCCTACTGTGATCTCAAATGATTAAACTGGATTTATTAAAAAAAAGGTATTCACATTTTAATTTCGAAGATTGTTAAATATTATTTATTTTCCCTCAGTTAAATAATCTGAATGTATTGTTTCTCTCGATGCAGAAAAAGCTTTTGACAGGGTGGAATGGCCTTTATGTTTCAGGTTTTGGAGAGGTTTACTTTTGGTCCAGGATTGATTTCCTGGATCAAGCAGATTTATCAAACCCCGATGGCTGCGTTTATAACTAAAAATCAAAAATCTCCTTATTTTAGATTATTTAGAGGAACTCATCAGGTTTGCCCTGTTAGTCTTTTATTATTTAATCTGGTTTTAGAATCACTTGCTATTGCTCTTAGGGATTCTATCTCTGTTCAGGGTATGAAGAGAGGGGATAAATTACATAAGGTTTTGTTATATGCAGGTGATTTATTAGTTTACATTTCAGACCCTAGGAAATCTATTCCCTCTATGATATCCATATTTACTGAATTTTGTATTTTCTCTGGACATAAATTTACATAAAAAGATAATTGTTTCCCAATTAATAATTTTATTATGTTTATTATGATCAAATACATTTTAATTTTGCTAAAAATATTTTACCCAACTGTGTATTAAAATTACTTAAAAATTAAATATTTCTCTAGGTATAATTTTCCTGCTATAATTCACTATACAAATCAAACTCTTCTCAAAATGGTCGCCTTTGAGAATGTAATTAATTTGTCGAATAAATGCTATAAAAATGGTAATTTTACCGAAATTTCTATATACGTTTCAAGCCGTTCCATCCTTTGTCCCGAAAACGTTCTTTAATAGAATGGATTCTTTGATCCTGTAATATATCTGGAATAATAAGTGTTCCAGAGGGAGTAAACCTTTCTTGCAAAAAATAACAACAGTTGGAGGCTTGGCGTTACTAAAATTCAGCTCTTATGTCTGGGCAAATGATATTCGTTATATTACTTTTTGGATTCCCCGTACAGATAATCAGGACAGTCCTTCATGGTTGGATTTGGAGGAGAGCTTTGTAAGGGGGTTTCCTTTGGATTCTTAACTGGGAGTTCCTATTCTTTTTTTTTTGTTTTCTAGGATTGGTAGACAAGATCTTAGTACCATTGCTAGACACGCATTAAAAACTTGGTTTCAATTTGGCAGAATTTTTGACTTAAATAACTTTATTCTTTCCACGTAGTAAAATCGACGTTAACTCTTTTTTAAACCATCAATTTTAAATCAGGCCTTTTTAACATGGAAAACTAAGGGAGTAAAAGCTTTTTTTTAGATTTGATTTAGAGAATAGTTTAATGTATTTTTCGCAGCTGGTGGATAAATATGATAAATCTAATGCACAACATTTCAGATATTTACAAGTCAGGAATTTTTTAAGGGATTTGTTACCGAATTACCCATTTGCTCTTTTATCAATTATGTTTGATGCCATTTTTTAGCTTAAATCATTTCAAAAAGGATTGATAGCCATTATGTATGAACGGCAAATGAATTTACGAATGATGCCTAATGATAGGGTTAAACATCCTTGGGTATTGGATCTTCAGGAGTCACGTTCAGATGTTCAATGGAATAAAATTTTTCATTTAGTTAACAATTCATCTATCTGCGCCCGTCACTACTTGATTCAGTTCAAGGTAGTGCTTAGGGCGCATATCTCAAAAGAGAAATTGGCGCATATTTTTCTTATATGAATCTTATAATAATGTTTAGAGAGATTTTTCAGAACGTTATCGAAAGTCATAGATTTGGACCTACAACTTAATTCATTTACTGCAATCTTTGGGATTATTCCAAAGGAACCATGAAACGTTCCTACTTCCGTTCAATGCATGATAGCTTTTTCAGCTTTATTGGCTCGGGGAGCTATTTCGTTTTGTTGGAAGGATTCTCATCCACCTACTATTTATTTCTGGCTCCCGTCCATTATGACGTGTTGAACCTTGGAGAAAATCGGAAGTGGGACGTTTGATACATATTTTAAATTTGAGCAAACCTGGCCACTTTTTATTCGATATTTTCATACGATTAGTTTTTTTTTTTACTTTTTTAGTTAATCTTTATTTTCTTCTCCACAAAGGTTTGGATTTGATCAGAAGGATTTTTTCTTCCTTTTTTTAAAGTTATATCCTCAAAATGGACTGCCCGGTCCCTTTTTTTATGTTCGTTTAGTGGTTATTTTTTCTTTGTTTGTTCATAATAGAAATTTTGAGTAATATTTTATTTGCTATGAATTGTTAAGAGGAGTTGTGGTTTTTTTATGATAAAACTCAGTCTTATACTACACATGATTTTTACTGTGTATATTCTTTTTTTTGTTTGTATTTTTATTGAAATACGTATTTGAGATAACTTCTCCTCTGACTTGTATGCTTTTCAATCAATAAAAATAAAAGACCGCAATAGACTTAGACTCAAAATAAACAAAACGGCAGTCACGATATCCAAAGTGTGAAACACAAACCACAGAGTTAAAAATGGACTACCTACGGTTGAGCACTGAGTGCACCATTTAATTACTGACATTCCAGGAAGGATTGTGACAGGTAGAAATTGGCAGTCCGAGTCTTAAAGTGAAAGTTACAGCGAAGCACACTCCAAATGAGGCCTCTCCGTTTTGCGTCATCCCATCCATCCTCTAAACTCGCACCCGACTCTGTGACTCCCTCCGTCCTCTGCACAACTCTCCATGCCAGTCACTCCCACTTCACCTACTCTTCCCCACCCCGTCTAAGCCAATCACTCTCTTTTCCCTTTTCTCGGTTCTAGTCAATCAATCCCTTACTATCACCCTTGCCCATGTCGATAACCCCCTCGCTCTTCTACACACCGCCAGTTTCTGTCACCATCCAGCAGTGCCTGCACCCTTCCCTGTATCCGTAGGCTCCTGATTCACCCCCCCCCCTCCCGACTCCCTTAGTCGTCAACCACTTGTTCACCGACGAGCAAACTCGCCACAGTGAGTCAGGATATCCACTGCATCACCTCTCTCCCACTTTTCCGTCATACCTTACCTTCCACACACACAGTCGCCATTATCGCTCCGGCCCCTGCACCTCTCGCCTTCTCCAGTATCCCCCGTAGAGCCATAGAATCATGGAATATTACAGCACAGAAACTGGCCTTTTGGCCTTCCTTGGCCCTGCCGATACATTTTTCTGCATTGTCCGACCGACCTGCACCTGGACCGTATCCGTACACCCTCATCTCATCCTTGTACCTGACCAAGTTTTCTTAAATGTTAAAAGTAAGCCCGCATTTACCACCTCATCGTACAACCCATTCCACACTCCCACCACTCTCTGTGTGAAGAAATGCCGCCCCAATGTTCCCTTTAAGCTTTTCCCACTTCACACTTAACATGTCCTCTGTTTTTTCCCTCCCCGAGTCTCAGTGGAAAAAGCCTGCTTTCATTCATTCTATCTATACCCATCTTTAACTTTATATACCTCTGTCAAGTCTCCCCTCATTTTTCTACGCTCTACGAATAAAGTCCTAACCTAGTCAAGCTTTGTCTGCAACTCAGTTTCACAAGACCGGGCAACATCGCTGTAAACCATGCCTGCATTCTTTCAACCTTATTAATGTCACTCCTATAAATCGGTGACCAAAACTGCAAACAATACTCCAAATTCGGCCTCACCAATGCTTTACACAACCTCACCATAAAATTCCAACTCTTCTACTCAATACTTTGATTGATAAAGGGCAATGTACCAAAAGCTCTCATTACTACCGTATCTATCATTTGACGGGACTTTTAGTGAATTTTGTATCAGCATTCCGAGAGCCCTCTCATCTACGGTACTTCTCAGTGCCCTAAAAGTTAGCTTTTATGTTCTACCTTGATTTTTCCTTCCAATGTGCAATACCTCACACTTCTCCGTAGTTAACTCTATCTGACAATATTCAGCCCATTTTTCCAGCTCGTCCAGAACTCTCTGCAAGTTTTGAAAACCTTCCTCACTGACCAATACTCCTGCAGTCTTTGTATCATCAGCAAATCTGCAGGTCCAATGCACCACATTATCATCCAGATCATTGATATAGATGACAGTCCTCCACTACGAGTCTCTGGCTTCCTCCATTGAGCCAATGTCTAATCCAATTTACTACCTCATCATGTATACCTAGCGACTGAATCTTCCTAACTAACCTCCTATGAGGGACCTTGTCAAAGGCCTTACTGAAGTCCATGTATACAACATCCACTGCCTTTCCTTCATTTACTTTCATTGTAACCTCCTCGGAAAACTCTAATAGATTTGTCAAACTTGACCTACAACGCACAAAGCCGTGTTGACTCTCCCTGATAAGTCGCTGTCTATCTGAATACTTTTATATCCTATCCCTAAGTAATCCTTCCAATAATTGATCCGCTACCGACGTCAAACCTACCGGCCTATAATTTAACGGATTACATTCAGGGTCTTTTTTAAACAACAGAACAACATGAGATATCTTCCAATCCTCCGGCACCGGTCTGGGTGTGGGAGTGACAGATGGAATACAGTGCTGTGAAGTACATGGGCATGCAACTTAGTGGAAGAAATAAAAGTGTAGACTATTTTCTAAACGGAGAGATGATTCAACAATCTACGGCGCAAAGGGATTTAGGAGTGCTCGTGCAGGATTCCCTCACTTAATATTGTTACGTACCCCGTAACAGGGCGTCTGACCAGCAGAGAGAGAAGAATCTGTTGGAGGCTGGTGGTACCAAACTAAAGGTGTTTATTAGTAAATATGTGTGTATGGGCCAAGGACATAGGGTAACAGAGGAAATAAAACAGATTGACATTAGGAAGGAAACGGTGACTGATGGGACTGAAGGCTGACAAATCCCCAAGTCCAGATGGTCTACATCCTAGGGTACTAAAGAAGGTGACCCTGGAAATTGCAGATGCATTGGTAATCATTTTCCAATATTCCTTAGATTCAGGATCGGTTCCTGAGGATTGGAGAATGGTTAATGTTATCCCACTTTTTAAGAGAGGAGGGAGGGAGAAATCAGAGAACTATCGACATGTCAGCCGAACATCAGTAGTGAGGAAGAAGCTAGAGTCAATTATTAATGATCAAATAGTGACATATCTAGATAGCAGTGATAGGATTGGGCCGAGCCACAATGGATTTACCAAGGGTAAATCATGCTTGACGAATCTATTGGAGTTTATCGAGGATGTAACCAGGAAGGTAGAGAAGGGAGATCCAGTGGATGTAGTATACCACGATTTTCAGAAGGCATTTGATAAGTTCCCACATAGGAGATTGGTGGGTAAAATCAATGCTCATGGCATTGGGGGGAAGGCATTGACATGGACAGAAAACTGGTTTGCAGTTAGAAAGCAAATGGTAGCGGTGACTGTGTGCTTCTCGGAATGGCAGGTGGTGACTAGTGGGGTGCCACAGTCCTTGGTATTGGGACCACAGCTGACTACGATTTACATAAACGATTTAGATGAAGGCATTGAGAATATCTTCAGCAGATTTGCTGATGATACTAAGCTGGGTGGCAGTGTGACATGGGATGAAGATGTTAGGAGAATTCAGGGTGACTTTAATAGGCTGGGTGAGTGGGCAGATACTTGGCAGATGACGTTTAATATGAATAAGTGTGAGGTTATCCACTTTGGAAGTAAGAACAGGAAGGCAGATTTTTCTCTGAACGGTGTAAAGTTAGGTAAGTGAGAAATACAAAGAGATCTAGGAGTCCTTGTTCATCAGTCGCTGAAGGTGGATGATCAAGTGCAGCAGGCAGTGAAGAAGGCTAATGGAATGTTGGCCTTTATTACAAAGGGAATTGAGAATAAGAGCAAGGAAGTCATCTTCCATTTGTACAGGGCCCTGGTGAGACCAGACCAGGAGTATTGTGTACAGTTCTGTTTTCCGGGGTTAAGGAAGGACATCCTGGCTGTAGAGGAATTGCAACGCAGATTCACAAGGTTAATTCCTGGGATGTCTGGACTGTCTTACGCAGAGAGGTTAGAGAGACTGGGCTTGTACACGCTGGAATTAAGGAGATTGAGAGGGGATCTGATTGCAACATATAAGATTATTAAGGGATTGGACACGATAGAGGCAGGAAGTATGTTCCAGATACTGGGAGAGTCCAGTACCAGAGGGCATGGTTTGAGAATAAGGGTTGGTCATTTACGACAGAGTTAAGGAAAAACTTCTTCTCCCAGAGAGTTGTGGGGGTCTGGAATGCACTGGCTCGGAAGGCATTGTAGGCCAATTCTCTGGATGCTTTCAAGAAGGAGTTAGATAGGTATCTTATGGAGAAGGGCATCAAGGGATATGGGGACAAGGCAGGAACCGGGTATTGATAGTAGATGATCATCCATGATTTCAAAATGGCGGTGCAGGCTCGAAGGTCCGAATGGTCTACTTCTGCACCTATTGTCTATTGTCTATAAACTACACAATACAATATCAAAAATATAAATATACTTATAAAACAAGTCAGCAGTAATAAACCTAAACGTGTAGGAATAATAATCATCAATAATAAACAAGGTCTGTCGACGTCGAGGGGTAAATCAATTGTCATAAGAAAGTAAATAGTTTAGTTCATAAATGCTGAAGTAGTTATGGTTGTTGTGTTCAAATCGTTGGAGAGAGAGAAAGAGAGAGAGAGAGAGAGAGAGAGAGAGAGAGAGAGAGAGAGAGAGAGAGAGAGAGAGAGAGAGAGAGAGAGAGAAAGAGAGAGAGAGAGAGTGAGCAAGATGCAACAGCTACAGCAGCCAAACCTTCCGCTGCTTGGTTAATCCGTCGTATCGTTGTGCCCATTCTGTTATGACACCTCTGGTTTTCAGCTAGACCGGTCTTCTGTGGTGGACTCGTCACTCTGCAATGAATGGACACACACACAAGTCCCCACCGGCTTTTACACTGTGAGCTTTACTGACCGATCTCCTCGTTCGGTCTTCGAAGCCCCCCACCTTTCTGTTGGTTCCAAACACTCAGTCAGTGTTCACGGGTGTGCCTGATGTATGTCTCTCCAGACCTGTCTTTTTATCCTCACTCTCGGGGTCGCAGCCGTCCATCAACTCTGAATGACCGTGTCCATCAAATTAAGCCACTCCTTCTATCTGTCTCCTGAGGAAAGTTAAAGAGCAAAGTAACATCCTTGTAGTAGAAGATATATAAGTCATAATATAGTAAATCTGCAGCCTCTCTCCCACTCTTATCAGCAGCAAATGTTCTTGTCCGGGCTTCATCTCTCTCTCTCGTTCTCAGTAGCCTTTTTAAGAACCTGATCCCGGGTATTATCAGCGATTTTGGTCACTTATGTAGGAAGAGATGTGTTGACATTGAGGAGCGTTTAAACGGGGGCTCACGGAAATGATTCCGGGATTGGAACGCTTATCACATTAGAATCATTTGGTGAATCTGGGACTGTACACAACTGAAAGTCAGAAGAATGAGGGGTGACCTCATTGAAACTGATCTAATGTTGAATGTCCTCGATAGAGTGGGTGGGGAGAAAGGCTTCCAATGGTGGGGGAGACTAACCACAGCGGGGGCAGCCTCTCAATACAGGGTTGACAATTTACAACGGAAATCAGGAGGAAGTTAATCCGCCAGAGAGGTATAAATTTTGGGAATCAGTAGCAGCAGGCGTTTGTGGAGGCCAGGTCACTGGGTATATTTAAGGCATCGGTAGAACCAGGAAAAAGGTTCTGCTGAGGGAACTTGAGACGCTGGAGAATGAAAAAGCAGACACGAAAAAGATGTACCACGGTATTACTACCTCAGCCACATGAAAATTGCCATAAGGTAAAGAAGAATAGAGAGTTAAACACCCGGCTCATGATTTGAGTTCATGGGACATGGGTACTAGTATTAGGGAAGGAGGGAGCTGCTCCAACGAGACGGGCTACATCTAAAACGTGACTGGGCCTGGATCCCAGCAAATCACATATCTGAGGCTGTGGACAGGGGTTTAAACTAAATAGAGGGAGGTGTGGTGTGGTCCTAGTAGATTGCAGATGTAGGGATAGAGTACGAGAGAAAAGTGTGGATAAAGATGAATTAAAAACAAAAAATAAAAATGTGAAAAATCAGAGTGGAGTGAAGTGAAGAAAACGCGCTATCTCAGATTCGTTCTGTGCAGTGGGAGAGGGAGGATTAGTGATCTTGTATTTAGTGGTCCTCTTGGAAAGAGTGATCACAGTATCATTGAGATCCTCTTACAAATGGAGGGTGCAACAGGTCGATTTGAAACCAGTGTATTATACCTAGACAATGGAGACAACAATGGGAAGGTGTGGACTGGGAACGCAGGCTACATGTTCGGTCCGTGGAAGGCTTTCACAGAGAATGTTCATGGCTGAACAGAAGTACATTGCGGTTGAAAGCAAGGAGAGGAAGAGTTGGGAGAGCCAGCCGTGGATAACTATTGAAATGAACGAAGGCATCAAACTAAAACGCTCGTGCACACAACGTCGCCAAGAGTGGCGGTAACCCAGAATGTTGGGAAATGTTTGAAAAGCAACAGAGAAATGCTAAGCGAGCAATTAAAAAAGAGAAGTTAGACTATGAAAATGAACTAGCACAAAGTATAAAAACGGACAGTAAAACGCTTTGCAATTATATAAAGCGAAAAGGCTAATGTGAACGGTCATCCAAGTTTCGGCACGCCGATTTCCCGGAGTGTGGTGAGCTGTCACTTTCCCTTTAAGACTCATGCTGCCAATTTTTGCCCGCCACATTCCTTCCCGGGATGTCTGTAGTTAAAGGGCTCCTCAACTAGAGGAGATCCCTATCTGGGACCAGTGTTTGTGAATTCGTCTTTGGTTTTCTTCAATGTGTTCTTGTTTATTTAGAATCTGAGTCTGAGTGTATTCTATACCTTGCTCTGCACTCACCTTCACCACCATCCGTAGCACTCAGGTACCGAAGCGATGACAACTTTAGGAGTCTGGGGATCTGTCGTCTCTCGCTGAAGATTCAGAAATTTCTCCAGAGGTCCAGTGGAGTGGATCAGGATCTGGTATGGAGCCTGCAACTCAGAGGGTCTTAAGAGGCTGCAGAGGGATGTAGCCTCAACCAGCTCTATCATGGTGAACCCTCCCCTCCATGGCTGTGGGCTGAATTTGAGAGGATCGGGAGGGTTGAATGAAATCCTTTCTGGTATCACAATGTCCAACTCCCTCCAATCCCTGTACATCCACGCGCCTGTCAAAGAAACACTTAAACACCTCTATCGATCTGTCTCACCTACAAACCCGGGCAGCACATTCCAATCACCCACGGTCTCTGTGTAAACAAGACCTTGCGCATCACAGCTCCTATAAGCATACCCACTCTCACCTTCAACTCTGCGGTATTTGAAATTTCTATCCTAGGGGAGAAATGTACAGGTTGTCTCGTCTGACTATGTCATTCGAAATGAGAAATACCTGTATCTGCCCACCTCCCACACTACGCCGCTCCAGAAAATTTACCGGTTGTCTGGTCTATCTGTGTCTCTCGTAATAATATAGCATTTAGCCCCAAGGAAATGGTCATTTATTTTTTTATTCCTCATTTCCACCCAAACGGCCTCACTTAGACGAGTGTTTATGTCTGTCGTGACTGAGCAGGGCGGTGACATTTTCTCTGCGTAGGTTTTTCGCCCCTCCTCCTTTAATTCCTTCCGCTTTCTGATGTCTAACGCTGGAATTGAATTGAATTGAAATGCAGTGAAACTGTCCCGCCTGTAGATGTCGCACCTTCCTTGAAAGATACTACTGCGATTTTCCACCAGTAGGTCACCTCTCCGACAGTATCCACAGTAATATAACTGTTGTTAAGGTTGAGAGATATCCGGTGGAAGGCGCGAGGTGTAGCAATAGACGTCATCTCCCCCTCATAGTCCCCACAATTGCCTGTGAACGCAGCAAGGGAGGCGAATGAGGCGGCGACCGAGATGGGGATAGTTTTAGGGGATTGAGGAGGTAACGGAGACGTGGGAGATGCCACAGAAATGTAGGGATTAAGGGAGAGGGGACGTGTGCAGGGGAGGCAATGGGTCACGGAGACGTGGTAGCCCGTAACGGAAGGGGGCTGAATGAAAGTGAATCGGTGTTTTGTTATGAGGGTGTGACAAGCCAGGGAGTAGTGCAGGAGCAGGAGAGGTTGACGAAGACGGCTTCTGGTTTCAATGATGGGGTGGGTCACCCGGACGGGGAGCGTCTTACTGAATGTTGGGGATGAACCAGACGGAGATTGTGTGCAGGGTAGGGACTGCCTCACGGAGACGGGGCAGGTCGTAAGGGAGGGACGGGTGTCGGAGACGGGAGTGGTGTACCGGAGGGAATTTGTGACGGGGTCGAGGAGTAATGTTGGAGAGGGTATACTTTACGGATTCGGAGAGGGGTTTTGTGGAGGGAGGGTGTTATAAGCGAGGAGGCTTCCTTGTCGCAGTGCAGGGTCTGTCAGTGTGTTGGTGTCACGATGAGGGGCGTGCTTGTATCTCGACAAGGGCTGTGTCGGTGACACAGAAGCACTGGAAGGGGCTTTTCAGTGTCCCTTTGAAGATGGCGTCAGTGTGTGTCTTTTTCAAGGACTATACCATTAGTGAATTGGCCGTTTCCTGTGTTTCTCGATAAATCGTCGAGTTCCGTGTTCTCCCCAAATCCCTGCTCTTCCCACCCGATGAGCTCAAATCACTCTGCTCTTTCTACAGTAAATCACACAACAGAGCAGACCTTTCGGTCCAAGAGTTGTGATATACCAATTAAACTGAATTCCTTCTGCAGACACAACATCCGTCTCCCTCCATTCCCTGCAGCACTTTCCAAACACTTTCCAACTAAAACTTATCAAACTCATCTCCCGTGAACCTGCCCTCTTTCACCTTAATGCAGGTCCTCTGATATTAGACATTTCCACCCAGTGGTAAAATGTACATGCTATCTCGTCTACCTGCCTCTCATGTTGTTATAAACTTCAACAAAGAGTCTTAACACGAAGTTACACCTATTCTTTTCAATAAGTACATTGCATCTAATGGAATTACCATCATTAGATGCAAAGTGATCACCGACACAAACTTCTGTCCCTTGGCGTGTCCTATTCGATAGGATGAGATCTAGTATTGCACTCTCATTGGGACTTTAATCTACTGATTCAGGAACATTTCTTATCTGATTAAGAAAACTATCCCAGTGGTCCTTTCACAGTGTGAGGCTCACAGTCAATACCAGGAATGTTAAACTCACCCGATATAACAACCTGATGTCTCTTACAACAGATTCCGATCTCTCCACAGATTTGTTCCTCTAAATCCCCAGACTGTTCGGTGGTCGATAATGTAGCCCCATACCCTTCTCATTCCTCACTTCCACCTTTAGAGCCTCGCCTCAGCCTAAATTATATATACAGTAGCACGACTAAAGCAACGGTAAACTGAAAGGTTAAGCTAACCAACTTGCCCCTCCGACAACCAAGTCTAAATAATGGCTAAACTACCATGCTTCCAGTCTTTGGACCCGACACTGAGCTCATCTACCTTTCGTACAATACTTACTGCTTTGAAAAGGACGCAGCTCAGAACACGAGAGCCAGCGGGCTCAACATTTTGGTCTATCTGAGGTCTTAACAACATCTGTCCCGACAATGACTCCACCATCTGTTTAAACATTCTTATTATCATCCCTCTGCAAGTTTAGCTTAAGCAACACAATGACCACATTTTCTAATGGCAAACCTTCCCGTTGGGATATTAGTTCCACTTCTGTTCAGGTGTAAACTGAGAGAGTTGCCCGATGGCGGAGCAAATGAAGGAGCTGCACAAAGAGGGGCGGAGTAGCGCGGTCTCCAGGCAGGAGTCTGTGTTGCTCCAATTGTTCGCTCGGTGGAAGGAAAGCTCAGTTGTTGAAGTTTGTCGATTTCAGTGGCTTTTAAGGTGCCTAGGACCTCAAGCTGATTATATATGTGTGTGCGTGTGGAGATAGATTGTAGAGTGTTTCACTGATATCCTACATATGCTTGCTATCGCTCTACTTTATACATATTATATGTGCCTTTTCCCTTGTGTGACAGTTGGCATTGTGTTTTGCATTTAGGCCCTGGTGGTCATGTGCGAAGTAATTGCAAATAATCTTAAATTGAATCGCTTTGAAATGAAATGAAACCGTCTCTTCTGCAAGGGTCGCACCTCCCGAGGAAGAGACCCCAGTGATACACATATCCGGAGACCTTGTTGCAACCCTAGCATTTCAGCCACGATTTAAACTGAATGTTCTTTCTAATTTTCGTCACTCATGCACATACATAAGTTTGCAGAACCGACTCCCTTCTCCTACCTGTATGCTGGCGACCGCGTACCATCGAGGAATCTCGTTCTCGTCCACAGTATTTTTTTTCCATTCCCCTAACAAAGATAACTCTATCGATACAGCTCGCAATATCTCACCCCATTCATTTCTGAACCACAGAACCATAGTCAGCGCCAGAGACCTGACCGGCGAGGTTTACCCCTGCTTGGTCATTTGCTCCTCTCCCCTCTCATCCAGGCGTATCCAACGTGATCTACATGTTAATGAGCGTGTTGGTCACAAGGGGTTACTGCAATGGTTCTGCTTTTTTAACCCCTTTCAGCTTCCAGTCTGCCTCCCAGTTGCCAATATCCTACACATTGGGGGTAAATACTTCTCTATATGTCCTCCCAATCACCCCCTCGGCTTCCCTAATGAATGATCCTGAGTTCATCCTGTTCCAGTTTCAACTCTGTAACGCAGTGTGTTCGGAGCTGCAGCTGGATGACCTTACTACAGTTGAAGTTGTCAGGAACTCTTGAGGACTCCCTCCTTCCCACTTCTCGCAAAGGAGTATTCAACTCTCCTGTCAGACATTGCTACTGCTCTGACATTGCGATTATATTAAAAAAAAACAATAATTAAACGGGAAACAAGTCAATCAACAGTTCTGTACCATCTCTCACCCAGGAATCTTCTCCTTGAAGATTCAAAGAGATAAACCCTCTGACTTCCACTCAAATCCAATTTCCCGCCACTCATTCCCTCTTAGCTGGCTCATCGCACACACACACACACACACACACACACACACCACACACACACACACCACACACACACACACACACACACACACACACACACACACACACACACACACACACACACAGAAACACACACACGCACACACACTCACGCACACACACACACAAACACACAAGCAGTGAGTGAAAATCTCTGCACACCGCCCCATCCATCACTCCTGTGTTCAGACACAGACTGAATATCCCTCCGCAATGTCCCATCACACACTGCCGAAGACGAAAACAGAGTGCATCTCCCTCCATACCGTCATAACGGGCACTTCCGGGTTCTGACACTAAGTAAAGATCCCTCCACGCCATCCCATCACACACTCTTGGGTTCAGACACTGTGAAGTTCCTTCCACAATGATCCATTACATACTCCCGTGGTCAGGCACAGAGTGAAAATCCCTCCAAACAGTCTCATCACACTCTTCTGAAGTTAGTTACTGGGTGACGCATTCTCCGGACCTTCCGTTCGCACACACCCGGTTTCAGACACAAATAGAAATTTACTTCCCCTGGATCCCTTGAGGTAGTCTTGAACTGTGTGCAGTCTCGGAGGTTGTGCGTGTGATTGTGTTCAGAGGGTGTGCAGGGAACAGGAGGGAATTGCAAGAGAGTTTGGTTTCGTTCGGAAAACGGACATGGTGGTGAGATATCAGTTACCGGGATAAAGTATTATCAAATCAATCGACCGGCCTGTTCACACAGACTAGGGCAGAACCTCAGAACCGTGAGGTCGATAACCGGTGGAAAGAGGCTGGTGTAACACCAGACGTCACCTCATCCCGTCCTCCACAGATTTTCATATAAACAGAGAGACGGGGACGTGTACAGGAGGAAGAGGGTTAATGGAAACGTGGAGGAGCTGCAAGGGTTGGAGCGGGTTAGGGAGACGGGGGAAGGAGCTGGGGAAGGAGGAGATAACGGCGACGGCACGGAGAGTAGGGGACGGCGTTTGATGGAGCCAAGGTGTGTAGAAGTAAATGGCGGGTGGCGGAAACGGGGAGTGCTGCAGGGGAAGTCGTGGATGACGGTGACAAGGATTGTCGGCTGGGAAGGCGGTTTGACGACGAACAGGAGACTGAAAACTCAATGAACCAGGAACACCTTCTTCCCCTCCGCCAGCATATTCTTGAACGCATCAGCACCACCTCCACATTTCAGCGGCATTTATTAGGTTTTGTGCATTTCACATCAATTTTATATATTTGCGCCCTAATGATTCTTCAAAAGAACAAATCTTAGGTGGTCTAAGTCACAGATAATAAAACAGATCGTGAATCCGGTAGAAAGGATGCGATACAGGTAGACAGGACATTTGACACGCTGGCCTTCATCAGTCAGGACACTGAGTCCGGGAGTCGGAGGTCACGGTGCAGTTGCTGATGACGTCGGTCAGGCCGCATTTGGCGTATGGAGTTCAGTTCTGCTTGCCTTGCTCTGAGGGAAATCTCAACGAACTGGAAAGATTGCAGACGGAGATTTCCGAGGATGCTGCCGGGACAGGAGGGATTGAGTTATGGAGCGAGATTGGGAATTCTGAGACTTTTTTCGTTGACTTTATAGAGGTGTAGAAAACCACGTGGGACACAGATAAGGCGAATGCGTGCACTCTATTTCCCCAGGACTGGGGTACGAGAACATTAACGCACATGATCGAGGTGAGAGTAGCTAAAGAAAGAAGCGGGAAGCCAGTTGGGTTAGATAAAAGGGACACAGTGGGATGGGGAGACTGGGCAGAGACAGAGTAGTGAATCGCGGGAGAGATCGGGAAAAGAACGCGAAATTGGGGTAAATGGAGGCAAAAAAGCGCGGTGAGGAAAATGGGGATGAGAGCGACACTTTCGAGGGACGAGGGTGAAGAGAGGGCAAGATGGTGAGTAACATTGCGATAGAAGGAAAGTGGCGAATTCGGTCAGGGTAAGGGGCAGCAGCGCGGAAGGGGTAGAGCGAGTGGTTAAGTGAACTGGAGGAGAAAGAGGGTGTTATCATTGTATTCAAGTCGGTCCCACTGGTTGCCGACAGAGATCCTTTATCATTTCATAAATATCCGGAAACAAATATCCGGACTTCTCACAGATGAAGCCTGTATGAACCTGATCGCAAGGTTTACGCTCAGAGTCATGTGTACATACACCGCACTCGGGGTCTGATCCCGTCATCCGGTACAGGACATTCGAAGCGAATTTCCTGTCAAAGAGAGGTAAAAAATTTCAACGAACCTCCTGCAGTCAGTCCCCAAAACCACTGAAACCCTCCCTCGCCATTGATCTGTGGCACCCTAACATCTCCCACAGCTCCAGTTTCCCAGCATAGCCTTGTGTCAGTCTTCAGAATACTCCCACTGACCCACTCACTCCCTACAGCCCTGGGTCAGTCACCAAAGTAATCCCTGCCCCACTCTCTACCCACATCTGTGTCAGAGACCAGAATAATAACAGTACCCAACCCTCTCTTCACAGGCCCGTGTCAGTCCCCAAAATATTTCCACAGCGCCAGTGTCTCCCAAGGCCCCATGTCAGTCCTTACTCTCTCCCCACAGGCCTGTGCTTTTTGCCTAAATTCTCACACTCAACACTCACACTCAGCACTGCCACCCCACAGATCGCTGTTAGTCCAAGCTACACCCACTGCCTGACTCTCTCCCGTGCCGGTCCCTGAAAAAATCCCACAGCCCAACCCTTTTCGTAGAGACCTGTGTCAATCACCAAAGCATCTCCCGCTTCCCATGCTCTCCTCACGGACGTGTCTCAGTCCCCAGGGTACTCCCACTGAACCATTCTCTCAGCTCAGATCTGTATCTGTCCCCAAAGTACATCCCTCCCTCATTCTCCGCTCATAGACATGTTCCAAGCCCCAATTGCCCCCACTGCCTCACTCTCTCCCACAATCTGGGTCAGTTCCCAAAAGAGCACCATAGCCCCACGGTCCCGTGCGAGTCCCCATAATCCCATTGCATAGCCTTCTCCCTAATGATCTGTGCCAATCACCAAAAGACTCCCACACCGCACTCTCTTCCCACAGCCCATGTCAGTTCCCACATTTGGAGAAGGAAGTCTGACGATCAGAACGGGAGTGCGGCGCGAGCCATTTTTATTTTTTTATTCTTCTCATCGGACTTAAGAGAAGCGGGACTGCGCAGGCGTGTGACGTTGGGCAGTGACGTAGGGAAGATTTGTAAGGACCACAGCTTTATACAGCGGGCAGCGGAGTGAGCCGGGAGCAGAGTGAAGGCTTAAGGGCTTTGCGTCAACGGGCTTAGGTGGAATCGGGCGAAGCAAGGTAGATTCAGTTTCTAATTATCCCTGCTATTTGAGGAAAGGGGGGATTTATGAGTGTGAGGGCAGCTTGTTGTTCTCGCTGTTCGGATGTGGGAGGTCCTGGAGTCTCCCAGCCCCCGGGACGTGTACATCTGCGCCAGGAGCGCCGAGCTGCAGCTCTTAAGGAACCGTGTTAGGGAACTGGAGCTGTCGCTCCATGAACTTCGTCTGGTCCGGGAGAGGAAGAAGATGATAGAGATGAGGTACAGGCAGTTGGTCACACCAGAGCCACAGGAGGCAGAGAGGTGAGTCACGGTTAGGTGAGGGAAGGGGAAGAGTCAGGTACTAGTGAGTACCCCAGTGGCTGTACCACTTGACAATAAGTACTCCAGTTTGAGTACTGTTGGGGGGGCGAGGAGCAACCTAGCTGGGGGAAACGACAGTGGCCTTGCCACCGGCTCAAAGAGTCCGGCCCTGTAGTTCAGAAGGGCAGAGAAAGGAAGAGGAAGGCAGTGTAATAGGGGACTCGGCAGTTATAGGGTCGGATTGGCGATTCTGTGGACGCAGTTAGGAGACCTGAATGGTAGTTTGCCTCCCTCGTGCCAGGGTCCGAGATGTTTCTGATCGCGACCAGGATATCCTGAAGTGGGATAGTAAGTAACCAGAAGTCGTGGTACATATCGGTTACAATGACATAGGTAGGGAAAGCGAAATTGTGCTGAAAGGCGAAGATAGGGAGAAAGGAAGAGAGCTGAGAAGAAGGACCGCAAAGGCAGGAATCTCGGGAAAACTGCCTGTGCCACGCGACAGTGACAGTAGGAATGGAATGAGTTGGAGGATAAATGCGTGGCAAAAGTACTGGAGCATGGGGCATTGATTCAAGTTTCTGGGTTACTGGGTCCTCTTTTGGGGCAGGCGTGACCTGTACAAACAGGATGGGTTACACTTGAATCCTCGGGAGGCAAATATCCTGGCCCGGAGGTTTGCTAAGGCATCCGGGGAGACTTTAAACTAGAATGGCTGGGGGTGGGAATCAATTTGCAGAACCTAGTACAGAGGAGGTTAGTTCACAAATAGAGCAGGCTGGTAGCCAGTCTGTGGGAAGGATATGCAGGAGATAGAGAAGAGGACCGCACAGACCAAAGATATAGGGGAGAAGGAAGAAAAAAGATAATGAAGTTGTTTGTACTGTTGTGTATAAACAGAGAGGCAGAGGTGGAGAGTTTCTTAAATACATCTATTTTAATGCGAGCAGAATTGTAAGAAAGGTGGATGAGCTTATATTATGGATTGATACCTGGAAATATGATGCTGTAGCAATTAGTGAAAAATGTTTGCAGGAGGGGTGTGATTGCCAACTAAATATTCGTGGATTTCTTTGCTTGTCGTGTGATTTAATCGGAGGGGCAAGTGTGGGAGGAGTGGCATTGCTTGTCAAAGAAAATATTACAGAGGTGGCAAGGCAGGATAGACTCGAGGGTTCGTCTAGGGAGACTATCTGTGTGGAATTGAGGAATGGGAATGGTGTAGTAACAGTTACAGTCCACCTAATGGGGAGCCAGAACTGGAGCAACAAATATGTAAGGAGATAGCAGGTATTTGAAGTGATTGTAGGAGATTTTAATTTTCCACACATAGACTGGGAAGTCGATTCTGTTAAAAGGCTGGATGGTTTGGAGTTTTAAAAATGTGTGCTGGATAAATATTTTTTTAATTACATAGAGGTAATAACTGGAGAACGGGCAGTGTTGGATCTACTGTTAGGAAATGAGATTGGTCTGGTGACCAAGCTATGATTTGGGGATCACATCGGGTCCAGTGATCACAGTACAATGTTTCAATATAATTATGGAGAAAGATAGAACTGGACCCAGAGTTGAGATTTTTTATTGGAGAAAGGCTAACTTTGAGGAGATGCAAATGGATTTAGATGGAGTGGATTGGGACGATTTGTTTTATGGGAAGATACTAATAGAGAAATGGAGGTCATTTAAAGTTGAAATCTTGAGGGTACAGAATTTTTTATGTTCCTGTTAGGTTGAAAGGAAAGCTTAAGAGTTTGAGAGAGCCATGGTTTTCAAGGGATATTGGAAACCTTATTCGGAAAAAGAGAGATATCTACAACAAATATAGGCAGCATGGAGTAAATGAGGTGCACGAAGAATATAAAGAATATAAAAAGAATCTTAAGCAAGAAATTAGAAAGCTAATAGAATATATGAGGTTTCTTTGCTAGTAAGGTGAAAATAAATCCGAACTGTTTCTGCAGATTTCTTAACAGCAAAAGGATAGTGAAGGATGAAGTTCATCCCTTAGAGAATCAGTGTGGACAGCTATTTGTGGAGCCAAAAGAGATGGGGGAGATTTTGACCAATTTCTTTTCATCATTACTGAATGAGGACGATATTGAATTATAAAAATAAGGCAAACAAGTCGTGTAGTTATCGAAGCTATGATGATTAAAGAAGAGTAAGTACTGAAGCGTTTAAAGAATACAAAAGGTGGAAAAGTCTCCGGGCCCTGATAAGTTAGTGTAGAAATAGCAAGGACTCTGAGAGAAATATTTCAAATGTCATTAGAAAACAGGGATGGTGCCGGAGGATTCGCGTGTTTCTCATGTGGTTCCATTGTTTAAATAGAAATTTAAGAGTAAACCTACCAATTATAAGCGTGCAGGTTTGACGTCGGTGGTGGGTAAACTAATGGAATATAGTCTTCGAGATGGTATATATAATTATCTGGAGAGAAAGGGTCTGTTTAAAAGCAGTAAACATAGATTTGCGCTTGAAAGGTAATGTTTGCCAAATTTTATTGAATTTTTTGAAGTGGTGACGATGGAAACTGACGAGGGAAAATCAGTGGAAATTGTCTATAAGGGCTTCAGTAAGGCCTTTGACAAGGTTCCACACGGAAGGTTAGTTTGGAAGGTTCAATCGTTGGTGTTAATATTGAAGTAGTAAAATGGATTCAACAGTGGTTGGATGGGAGATACCAGAGAGTAGTGGTGGATAACTGTTTCTCACGTTGGAGGCCGGTGACTAGTGGTGCGCCTCAGGGATCTCTACTGCGTCCAATGTTGTTTGTCATATACATTAATGATCTGGATGATGGGGTGGGAAATGGGATTAATACGTATGCAGACGATGCTACGATAGGTGCCGTTGTAGACAATGAAGTAGGTTTTCAAAGCCTGCAGAGAGATCTAGGCATAAAGATGGAGTATGCTGGAAGATGGCAGCTGGAGTTTATGCTGATAAGAGTGAGTTGCTACATTTTGGTAGGACTGATCAAAATAGAATATACATGGTAAATGGTAGGGCATTGAGGAATGCAGTAGAACAGAGTGATCTAGGAATAATGGTGCCTTTTTCCCTTGAACGTGGAACCTCATGTGTATATTATGGTGATGAAAGCTAATCAGAGCAATGAGTATAGGAGCTGGGATGTAATGTTAAAATTGTACAAGGCATTGGTGAGGCCAAATTTGGAGGTTTGCGTACAGTTTTTTCACCGAATTATAGGAAAGATGTTACCAAAATAGCTGGAGTACAGAGGAGATTTACTAGAATGTTACCTGTGTTTCAGCACCTGTTACAGAGAAAGGTTGAATTTATTCTTTGGAGCGTGGAAGGGTGAGAGGGGAATTGATGGAGGTATTTAAAATTATGAAGGGGAAAGGTTGAGTTGACGCAGATAGGCATTTTGCATTGAGAGTATGGGAGATTCGAACAAGAGGACATGAGTTGAGAGTTAACAGGGAAAAGTTTAAGGGCAACACTTCTTTACTCAGAGAGTGGTAGCTGTGTGGAACGAGCTTCCAGTAGAAGTGGTAGAGGCAGGATTGATTCTGTCATTTGAAAGAAAAATAGATAGGTTTTGGACAGTAAGCGATCGGTACGGACTAGCAGGGGCGGGATGGCCTGGTTCCGTGCTGTAATTGTCATATGGTTATATTAGTTTTACTGCAAACTCTCGACCAACAGTCCGTGTCGATCCCGAAACAAATCCAATTGCCCATTCTCTCACCGCAGAACTTCCTCTCTCCAAAACGCCCCGATTACCCACTCTCTCCCCACAGCCCTTGTCAGAGCCCTAACTCGTACCAATGCCCACTCCCTTTAGCAACTCGTGTCTGACCACATCTAATATCACTGCACACAACCTTCCTGCAGCCTGTGACAGTCCTCAAAATCAATCCACTGCCCACTCGCCTCTCGCAGCCTGTATCAATCCGACGACCCACTTTCTCCCAAAAGCTTACAAGATCCCAAATCTTACCCGTCTTTGCATTTTCCAATCCAGTATGAACTGTCTTGTTCGCTGATAGCTTTGTTAACAAAGTTCTGTGAAATTAAATTGTTATCATTAATGACTGAATTCGCGCAAAATGTCAGGAGAATCACTCTCTGTCTGAGCCCTGGTGAGTTTGAAGAGATGTTATTGAAGGAGCTTAATTCTGTGTCTCACCACAGGAGAATGTGATGCCACGGTGTGGAGGGAGCCTCACTCCGTGACTGACCCGTGGAGAGAATGAAGTGATGGTATTGAATAAGCTTAATTCTGTGTCTCACCACAGGACAATGTGATGCCACGGTGTGGAGGGATCCTCACTCTGTGTCTGAAACCGGGAGTGTGTGATGAGACCGTATGGAGGGATCTCTCTGTGTAGGACCTCGGGTATATGTGAGGTGACGGTGTGGAGGAAGCTTCACTCTGTGTCTGACCCCGGAAATGTGTGACGGGACGGTGTGAAGGAAATTCACTCCGTTTATGACACCGGGAGTGTGTCCTGGAACTAGAAGGAGGGAGCTTCTCACTGTGTCTGACACCGGAAGTGTGAGATGAAACGGTGTGGAGGGAGCTTCACTCTGGTGCGGATTTATCTTCCGTCAATCTGACACGTACCGCTTCTTCGGCTGAATTTATTTCAAGAAGTTTAGAATCAGAGTCCCAGCAATACTGCATTGCTTTATCGTAGGAACGTTTCAACGTAGTTATAAAATAACAGCCGCCTTCATTTCCGATCCAGTACTGGAGACACTCTTGCTCTGGAAAATAGGGAGAAGGAACAGTGAATCTCCCTGGGTACGGTCCATTGCATCCACTGTGAGTCAAACATAGAAAGAAGATGCCTCCTCACTGACCCATCACGCACACCTAGTCAAGCACAGAATGAAACCCACTCCTTACCGGTCCCTTAACACTACCAGATCACACACAGAAGGAAGATCGATCCTCACCGTCCCATCACACACTCCCGTGGTCAGACATAGAATGAAGCTCCCACCACACCGTCCGATCGCACAATCCCGGGGTGAGACCCACAGTAAAGCTCCCTCGACACCCTCCCATTATACATTCCCGGGATCAGACACAGAAAGGAGCGCTCTCCACATTGTTCCATCACACACTTTCGGCGTCAGACATTGTGAAGCATCCTCCACCCCGTCATATTGCATACTCCAGGGGGAAAACACTGCAAGAATCTCCCTCCACTCTGTCCCATAACACAGTCCTTGGACCGGTCACAGTGGAGCTCCCACCAGACCGTCCCAGCACACACTCCTTTTAGAAACAGAGTGAAGCTTCCTCCACACCGTCCAAACACATACTCCTGTGGTCGGACACACAGTGAAGCTCCCTCCACATGTTCACGTCACACACTCGCAGGGTGAAAAACACAGGGAATCGCCCCCCACACCGTCCGATCACATACTCCTCTGGTCAGAGCCAGAGGGAATCTTCCTCCACACCGCCCCATCACACACACCAGGGGTCAGATATAAGTGATGATCCCTCCATAGTATTGCATCACACTCACACAGAGGTCAGACGCAGAGTGACACTCCCTCCATACAGTCCCATCACACTCCCAGGGGTTTCACCCAGTGTGAGCTCCGTATTGCTCTGTCCCATCAGACACTCCGGTAAAAGACAGAGTGAAGTTCCCTCCTCACTCTCCCAATGCTCATTCCTGGGTTTAGACACAGAGTGATGCTCCCTGCATAGCATCCCATCGCAAACACAGTGTGTCAGACACAGAGTAAAGCTCACTCCACACTGTCCCATCACACACTCCCGGGGTCAGAAACAGGGTGAGACTCCCTCGAAACTGCCACATTATACGTTCCCCGGGTCAAATACAAACTACCCTCACACCCTTCTATCACACGTTTCCGTCGTCAGAATCAAACTGAAGCTCGTTCACTCCGTCCTATCACACTCAACTGCTGTCAGAATCAAATTAAAACTCCCGCCACGGCACCCAATTACACATTCGAGGGACCCCTGACCAGGTGTAGCTCCCTCAATTCCGCCCCATCACAATCTTCAGGAGTCAGGTAAAAGCTCATTTCCGCCATACTCTCACAGAGATCCTGAGGGATGGACAGAAATAGAATTTCACTTCCTGCTGTCCCATCACACACTCCCGGGGAGAGACATATGAATTAGCTCCCTCCACAATTTCCAATCACGCAACCCGTTGCCAGACACTGAGGGTCTCTCCTTTAGCACGGAATCCAGGAGTAAACATAGATCGGAAATCCCTCATACTATTACATCATACCCAGCTGGGGTCAGACACAGAGTGAAGCTCTCTTTTGCTACGGCCCCATCACATACTCATGGATTCAAACTGCACGCTGCTTACTGTCAAATCACACGCTCTTACGGATAGACACAGTGTGAATCTCCCCCCATACCGTCCCATCACACACACCCGGGGTCAGACACAAAGTGAATCTCCCTCCACACCGTCCCATCACACACTCCCGGGGTCAGAGACACAGTGAGTCTCCCTCCACACCGTCCCATCACACACTCCCCGGGTCGGACACAGAGTGAATCTCCCTCCATACCGTCCTAACACACTCTCCCGGTGTCAGAAACAGAGTGAATCTCCCTCCACATCGTCCTATCACACTCACCCGAGATCAGACTCAGAGTGAATCTCCGTCCACACCATCCTATCGCACACTCCGTGGGTCAGAATCAGAGTGAATCACCCACCATACCGTCCCATCACACACACCCGAGGACAGAATCGCAATGAAACTACTTCGGCACCGTCCCATTACAGCCTCCCGTGTCAGTTATAGAGTAGAGGTCCCTGCAGACCATTCAACCATACACTGCCTGACTGGGCAGACAGAAATTTGTGTTCCATCCTCAACGTCACGTCACGCACTCTCAGGGACAAATGAAGAATGAAGCTGTTGTTTGACGATCCAATTATACTCTCCCAGTGTCAAACACAGAGTAATTCTCCTACCACTCTGTCCCATCACACAAGACCGGGCTCGGTCTCAGACTGAAGCTTTCTCTCCACCACACTATCACACACTCATTGGGTCAAACATGGAGTGAAGCTCACTGCATGCTCTCCCATCACGAGGACCTGCGGGCAAACCCTGAGTGAGCATCCCCAACACTTCCCCAACACACTCCCCGTGGTCAGATAGGAAATTAAACACTCTCTGTACAATCCCGCCGCATACTCCCGTGGTCAGACTCAGTATGAACCTCCTTCTACCAGGTGACATCAAATAACCCAGGGGTCAGAGAACGGGCGATGCTCATCCCCACCCCCCTCCACACCGTCCCATCACACATTTTCGAGCATATCACAGTGTAAATCTCCCTCCTTACGCCCTCCTTACATCACACTCCTCCTGGCGAGTCACAGAGTGAAGATCTCTCTCAAACGTCCCCTCACGCTCAACTGTGCTCACACACAAAGCGAAGTTGTGCCCACGCTCTCCCATGGCACATTGACGGTTCAGACTCGCTCCACAACATCCAATCACACAGTACGAAGTCACATAGAATGAACGGCCCTCTACACTGTCCCCTCACACAGTCCCAGAGTCAGACACAGTCGGTGTCTCTCCACGATCCCATTACTCACTCCGGGAGTCAGACACAGAGTGATGCTCCTTCCACACTGTCCAATCACACACACACAGAATAAGACACAGAGTGATGTTCCCTCTGTTCCGTCCCATACCTCACTCTGGGATTCAGACACAGAAGCTTTCTCTCTGCGATCTCATTACTCACTCCCGGATTCAGACACAGTGAATCTCCCTCCACACCGTCCCATCACACAGTCCCGGGGTCAGAAACAGAGTGAATCTCCCTCCAAACCGTCTCATCACACACTCCCGGGGTTCAGAAACAGCGGGAATCTCCCACCACACCGTCCCATCACACACCCCCGGATTCAGACACAGAGTGAATCTCCCTCCAGATCGTCCCATCACACAACCCCGGATTCAGACACAGAGTGATGCCCCCGCTACACTGTCTCGTCGCACACGCCCGGATTCAGAATGAAACGCTCTCTCCCATGACACACTTCAGCGGTCAGAGATGGGGTGAATCTTTCTGGGGACTGTCCCATCACAAGGTCTCGCTGTCAGACACAGAGTGAAGCTGGATCCATACTGTCCCATCAGACATTCCCGGAGTGAGACATAAAGTGAAGTTGTAATGTTACGTCTCACAATCCGGTGTTCAGACATAGAGTGAATCCATCTCCACAACGTCCCATCACACTCTCCTAGATTCAGTGACAACGGGAAACTCCCTCCATGCAGCCCCATCACACACTCACTGGGTCAAACACAGAGTGAATCATCCGCCATACCATCTCTTCACACACTCCCGATGTCAAGCACAGAGTGACGCTTCCTCTCTCCATGCCTGCCCTGTGATGAGGAACGGGTGAAAGTGGGGGATGATGCCTCACCTCTTCTGCTGGTCAACAATTCACAGATTTGAGCCTTGGTTTCGTTTGCAAATCTGTACTTCGTCTCCATCTCAGTGAACTGGTGACGAAGAACGGACAGATTAGAGTTGAGCGCAGAAAGCTTGGATTGAAGGGTTGAGTTTAACTCATTGTAGTTTCGGTCGGAGGTGATCTTAGACTGACGAACCTGAGACACTGAGAGAGATGGTGAGAATGTTTTGCATTTACGTGAGTCAGCGTCACGCTACCGAACGGGTCACACAGTGTTGAGTCAGTGTCACGGTGAAGGGTGTCACAGTGAAGGATATGCTCTGGACACAGTGAGAGTTGTCGGCGCCACCTTGAGGGTCGTGTCTATATCACGCTAGGGGATATATCAATGTCCCGGTGAAGGTTTTGTTGTTACCATGGGGGTCTGCGTCAGTATCGTGCGGGGCATGTCCGAGTTGCTGTGAGGAACGTGCCGGCGTCACTGTGATAGGTGTCTCCGTGCCCCGGCGAGAGGTGACAATGACGTATCACGGTCTCATGGTGTGGGGTGAGCTGGTTGCAAAGTGAAGGGTCCGTCAGTGCCACGGTGAGAGAAGTGTAATGGCCACTGTGTGTGTGAGAGTGACACGCTGAGGTGTGTGTCGGTGCAACGGATAGTTCTATGTCGATCTCATTGTGTCATTGTGAATTTAGCTGTCGGTATCTGGTGAGGGGTTGCCTGTGTCAGGGTGAGGTCAGGGTAATTGCCTCAGTGAGAGGTGCATCAGTGTTATGTTGAGGAGTGATACAGTCTCGGTAAGTGGTGTTACAGTGACATGTGAGTCTTTGTCACGATGCGATGCCGAGAGGATCACGCTGAGGTGGGTGAACGTGTCACGATGTACGGTACCTCAGTGTCACGGTGAAGAGCGTGTCGGTGTCACTGTGAGGTGTGTGTCGGTGTCACTGTTAAGAAATGTATCATTGCAACGTCAGGGGCATGTCGATATTACAGTGAGAGGTACGTTGCCGTCAGTGTGACAGCCACGTCTGTGTTCCGGCGACGGTCGTGTCATTGTCGCGGTGAGGAGAGTATCTGGGTCTCGTTGAAGTTTGTGACCGTGCTACTGTAACAGCATTGTTGATGTGATGGTTAATGGCGTGTCGGTCTCAACGTGAGACTTGATTGCGTTACGGTAAAGGCTGTGTTTTTATCACGGTCTGGGGTCTGTCCGTATTACAGAACATAGAATAGTACAGCAGAGTACAGGCCCACAATGTTGTTCCCACCCCTTAAACGCTGCCTTCACTCTAACCTACCACCTTAAACTCCTCCATATACCTGTCTCGTAGTCTCTTAAATATCACTGGTGTGTCTGCCTCCACCACTGAGACAGGAGGTGCATTCCACTCACCAACCACTCTCTCAGTAAAAAAAAAAAAACAACCTCTAATATCCGCCTTGAACATCCCACCCCTAGCCACATCCTCTTGTTTTGAGCAGTGGTGACCTGCGGAAGAGGTACTTGTTGTCCATTCTATCTATTCCTCTTAATATCTTGTATACCTGTATCTTGTCTTGTCTCATCTTCCTTCCCTCCAAAGACTAAAGCCATAGCTCTCTTAATTTTTGATCATAATGCTTACACTCTGAACCAGGCAGCATCTCCTCTGTACCCTTTCTAACGCTTCCACAACCTTCCGACAGTGCGGAGATCAGAAGGGGACACCAGTACTCCAAGTGTGACCTAACCAGATCTTTATGGAGCTGCATCATTGCATCGCGACTCTTAAACTCTATCCCTCGACTTATGAAAGCTAACAAACATAATCGTTTTAACTACCCTATCTATCTGTGAGGCCACTTTAAGGGATCTGTGGACATGTACACCCAGTTCCCTCTGCTCCACCACACTACCAAGTATCCTGCCGTTTACTCTACACTCTGCATTGGAGTTTGCCCTTCCAAAGTGTACCACCTCAAGCTTCTCCGGGTTGAAATCCACGTGCCACAAAAACAGCCCACGTCTGCAACCCATCAATTCCCTCTGCAATCTTCGACAATCCTCAACACTATTCATAAGACCACCAACCTTTGTCTCGTCTCTAAACTTGCCAACCCACCCTTCTGCCACCACATCCACGTAGTTAATAAAATCACGAAAAACAGATGGTCGAGAACCGATCCTTGTGCAACACCACTGGTCACAGCCATCCAATTCGTCTGCATTCCCTCCACCACGACACTGTGCTTTCTCCAGGCAAGCCCATTGTGAATCCAACTGGCCAAGCGTCCCTGGATCCCGTGCCTTTTGACATTCTAAATAAGCTCTACCGTGTGGAACTTTATCAAATACCATTCTAAATTCGATGTATATCACAACCACTTGCACTATCCACATCTATATGCCTGGTCACCTCCTCATATAATTATATCAGACTTGTTAGACAACATCTGCCCCTCACTAAACCAAGCTGACTGTCCCTGTTTAGACCATGATCTCTATATGCCAATAGGTTTTATCTCTAAGAATCTTTTCCAACAGCTTTTCCACCACGGACGGAACACTCACTGGGTTATAATTACCCGCACTATCCCTACCTCCTTATTTGAACAGGAGGGCAAAATGCGCCTCCCTCCAATCCTCCCGGACCATTCCCGTGGACAACGCGGACATAATGATCCTACCCAGAGGCTCAACAATCTCTTCTCTCCCCTCGAGAAGCAGCCTGGGGAATATTCTATTATGGACCGGTGACTTATCCGTCTGGATGTATTTAATCAACTACAACAGCTCCTCTCCCTTAGTATCAACATGCTCCTGAACATCAATCTCCCTCATATTGTCCTCACCCTCATCAAATTCCCTTTCCTTGGTAAATACCGAAGAGAAGTATTCATTGACCTCGCTCACTTCCACAGTCTCCAGGCGCATCTTCCCACGTTAACCTCTAATCGCTCCTGCCTTCACTCCTGTCATCCTTTTGATCTTCACATAATTGAAGAATACCTTGGGTTTACCCTATTGGCCAAAACCTTCTCTTGCTTCCTCCTTTCTGTCTACATCCCCTTTTTCATCTCTTTTCTTTCTAACCTACGTTCCTCAATAGAACCATCTGATCCTTTCTTCCTAATCTTCATGTATGCTGCCTTCTTCCATCGGTGTTACAGTAAGGGGGTTGGTTTCACTGTTGTGTTTTACAATCTCAATATATTCCACTCTCTTTATTTACGGTCTATCTCCATTCGGAGACGGTTCCACTCACCATAGATCGAGAGACTGGCCACAGTCACGATGAGGGCGGATGTAACTAGGCAGAGGAGGCAGATCAGACGGTACGGTCTATTTCCGATCTTCACTTTCGACTCCAGTTCTACCGCAGCTGTGGAGACAGCATACGACCATAAGATCACAATAAATATTTAATAAGAAAATAGGAGCTACTGAATGTATACTTGACTTCAGTATCTTAGTGACTGTAGTGATGACTTGCAGCAGACTGCAAGGCCTGAGTATGTAGATGTTACGAAAGAGGATGTAATGGAGCATTTGGAAAACATCAAATTGGATAAATCTCCGGTACCGGACGAAATATACCTCAGGCTCCTGTGGGCGGCGAGGGAAGAGATTGCTGAGGCTCTGGCAATGATCTTTGCGTCATCAATGGAGAAGTGGGATGTTCAGGAGGATTGGAAGTTTGCGGATGTCGTTCCTTTATTCAAAAACAGGAGAGGCGATAACCCAGGAAATTATAGACCAGTGAGTCTTACCTCAGTGGTTGGTAAGTTAACGGAGAGTATCCTGAGAGGCAGGATTTATGAACATTTGGAGAGGTATAATATGTTTAGGGTTTGTCGGCATGACTTTGTACAGGGCAGATCGTGCCTTGCGAGACTGATTGAATTTTTGTGGGGATGTGGCTAAACACATTGATAAGGAAGAACAGTTGATGGATTTCAACAAATAATTATATAAGGTAGCCCATGCAAGGCTTTCTGAGAAAGTAAGGAGGAATGCGATCCAAGGGGATATTGCTTTGTGGATCCACAACTGGCTTGCCCACAGAAGGGAAAGAGTGGGTGCAGACGGGTCATATTCTGCACAGAATTCGGTCACCAGTGGAGTGCAACAGGATCTTTTCTGGGACCTTCTTCGTGACTCTTATAAATTAACTGGTTGAAGATGTGGAGGGATGGGTCCGTAAGTTTGCTGATGACACAATGTTTAGAGGTGTTGTGGATAGTTTGGAGGGCTGTCAGATGTTACAGCGGGACATTGATAGGGTGCAAAACCGGGCTAAGAAATGATATATGGAGTTCAACCCAGCGAAGTGTGAAGTGATACATTTTGATAGGTCAAATACGATGGCAGATTACAGTACTAATGGTAAGACTAGGGGCAGTGTGGAGATCAGAGGGATCTTGGGGTCCTATCTCAAAGCTGCGCAGGTTGACTCTGTGATTAAGAAGACGTAAATTTATTTTGGCCTTCGTCAATCGTGGAATTGAATTTAGGAGCTGAGAGCTAATGTTGCAGCTATATAGGACCCTGGTCAGACCACACTTGGAGTACTAAGCTCGGTTCTGGTAGCCTCACTACAGGAACGTCGTAGAATCCATAGAAAGGGTGCAGAGGAGATTCAGAAGACTGTTTACTGGATTTGAGAGCATGCATTATGAGAATAGGTTGAGTGAAATCAACATTTCTCCTTGGAACGACGGAGGATGAGAGGTGACCAGATTTGAGGGGCACAAGATGAGGAGAGGCATGGATCGTGTGGATAGTCAGAGGCTTTTTCTCAGGACTGAAATCGCTCGCAGAAAAGGACATGCTTTTAAGGTGCTTGGAAGTAGGTACAGAGGAGGTGTCGGGGTAAGATTTTTTTTTACTCAGAGAGTGGTGAGGCTGCAGGAAGGGGTGGTGGAGGCGAAACCGATAGGGTCTTTCACAGGACTCATGGATGGCTACATCGAGCTTAGGAAAATAGAGGGTTCTGTGTAAAGACTTGGTCGTTGGAAGGTAGGGACGTGTTCGTTTCAACTTTTTGGCTGAAGAGCCTGTAATGTGCTGTATGTTTTCTTTGTTTGAAAGGTTCTTTGTACATCACAAACAGGAGAGGTGCATGCTAACTTTAACACTGAGAGGTGCACACTGACTTTAACACTGAGAGTTGCACGCTGACTTTAACACTGAGAGGTGCACGCTGTCTTTAACACTGAGAGGTGCACACTGACTTTAACACTGAGAGGTGCATACTGACTTTAACACTGAGAGGTGCACACTGACTCTAAAATGCACACTGACTTTAACAAATATTGTTACAAGTTCCCAAATGGTAGTGGACTCTGGGAGATGGAAGAGAGGAAGCGAGGGACGAAGAAAGAAAGGAGCGGTGAGAGATGGAGTGAGGGGGGAGATCCTGAAGTTGGAAGATGGAGGAACGAGAGAGATACTTGATGGCCTGAGACCAGACAGAGTTGTCCTGCTAATATGATCGGGAAAGACAGATCAGGCACGGGGAGTAGATGTAATCTGCCTGGACTTTAACAATGTCTCAGATGGTACACTATTCTGGAAGATGATGGTACAGGAGTCGGGAGGTCACGGTGCAGATGTACAGTGACGCCGCTCTTGTTCAGTATCGGTCGCCCTGATGACGGAAAGGCCACGATGCCGGAATGTTTAAGAGTATGTTGGACTCGGGGGAGTGAGGCATGGAGAGAGGTCAGGCAGGTCGGGATGTTATTCCTTGTATCGCAGGGGTGACCTTACAGCGTTGTATAAAACCTCGAGGTGCGCAGGCAGGGTGTACAAGCACAGACGTTCCTCAGGTCCGCGGTATGAGGAACCAGAGGGCACAGGATTGAGGTGAGAGTCGATGGCGTGAAAGTAGAGAGATGTGTGAGGGAGTGGTGTTAGAGAGGAAGGAGGTAGACAGGGTCGAGAGGGGTAAATAGAAAGTGAGAGTGAGAGTATAGGGGTGGAGAGAGAGACGGAGAGTGGGGCGGAGGAGGAAGTGTGGGGATATGGGGAGAGACTGGTGAATAGATGGGGAAATGTTTGTAGTAGATTAGTTGGGGAGAATCGGGAACCGAGTAGTGGAGGTGACTGGGGTAGCAGAGGAGCAGAGTGAGAGGGGTGCGTGGTGTGGGCAGATGGGGGAGTGAGAGTAGAGCAGAGAAAATGAGGAGAACGAGGATGTTACCGGATTGGAGGGAGAAATTTATGGATAGAGATCGGTCAGGTTGGGACTCTAATTCTTGGGGTGTTGGGGTAACCATACAAAGGCGTATGAAACCACGAGCGGTGAGTGCGTTCAGTTATTTTCCACAGACTTGGACAATCGAGGACCAGAGCGCACAAGTCTAAGTTGAAGGAGAAATTGGATTTAATTGGGACCCGTGTGACAATCTATCATTACCCAGATGGTTGTCAGTCTATGGAACGAGCTGACAGAGGAGGTGGTCCAAGCAGATGGAGTAGAAACACTTAGGAGTATGAGACTGACCACTCCAAAATGACGTCATCACTGTGAACTCTGACCTGTTGGTGCGCTGGTTGACAGCCCGCTGGGTCCCGAGGAAATGGGCGGATCTTCGTCCTCATCGATACGGGGTTTCTTTTTCCGAAAGTTCAGCATTGAGTAGGTAGAGTTCAGACCGTCTGGGAGGAAAAGAGAGAGAGACAGGCAGATTAGGAAGAGAGTGAGAGCGGGAGGGAATGGGGGATGGAGTCGGGGAGACAGAGGGGAAAGTGAAGGGAGAGAGGGTATGAGGTATCAAGATAGAGGGTGAGGGAGAGCGGGGAGAGAGAGGACAGACGTGGAAGAGAGAAGGAGAAAACGCCGGACAGAGAGGGGAGAGCGCGATGTGGGCATTGGACAGGAAAATGCGAGCGAAAGAACGGGGAGAGAAAGGGAAAGGGGGCAGAGAGTGTCGAGGGGAGCGGAGTAAGAGGCGTGAGAGATGAATGGAGGGGAATGAGAAGTGAGAGGGAAGTCGGGCGGAAGTGGGAGAGGGATGGGGAAGCGAGAACAAGAGAATTTCAATGAGGGGAAATTGCAAGCTGGGAGAACGTCGGGGAGCGGGAGAGATGGATGGAGAGAAAGAGAAAGCGTGGAGGGGAGATGAGTGGCAAATTTCGAGACAGTGAGAGATGGGAAGAATAGGCGTGGTTGACGGGGGTATGAGAGTGATCAAGGAAAGCGCGATAGAGAGGGAGTTCGAGATTGTTAGAAACGGTGGCTGTGATAGAAGAGAGTGCGGAGGGAGTGGGGGCAATGAAAGAGGACGGAGAGTACGGGACAGTTGGATACAGTAGGGGAAATAGTATAAGGGAGAGACAGGGGATGGAGCGAGAGAGGAGACGGCGTGATAGAAGGGAAATAGGGAAAAGAGAGTGGTGTTAGAAAAGGGAGAGGGAGTTAAGATTTAATACCGAGCTGCTTCTCCGCGTCTCACAAACAGTCCTGCTTCCTCACTACAACATGAATCTAACTGACCTCCACCACCCATTCACCACATCGCTTGCTCCTCGCTGCGCCTTCCTCTGCATACCATGCCATCTTGCCACAGCACTCCCTCCACAATCCATCCCACGGCGCTACCTCTAATTCGCCCCTCCCAGGGTGCAGCACTCCTCACCGATCCTCAAACAGAAAATCCACCCCCCTTCGCATCTCTCACGCGTTCCCACCGTGTTATTCACAAACAGGGAATCATTAGGGTCATCTGGACGTTTGCCCTGAGAACTCTCGACAGGATTGGACACGTCACCTAAACAGGGACGAAGTAACAAAGATGAAACTGACCTCGATCAGTCCGGACCCGGGTTGCCGAGAGGGTCTTGAAATTAACATCCGCGTACAGCACATCAGGTTCAGCTGGACACAGAAGATTGAGGGTCAGACACAGAGTGAATCTCCCTCCGCACGGTTCCATCACAAACTCCTGGGGTCAGAGGCAGAGTGATGCTCCCAACCCATGGTCCTATCACACACGACTGGGGTCAGTCATCGACTGAAGCTCCCTCCACGTTGCCCTAGGGGGCCGTTCGATAATCCGATAAAAACGGGGCAGAAGCCGTCCTTGAGAGCGGTGGGACGAGCTTCCGTAACGTTCTTCCCGATGGGAGTGAGTGCGGCGGGTTTGGGTGGGGGTCTACGTTTATGCTGGTTACTTCACGGAGACAGCAGGAAATGTAGACAGTGTCCATGGATGTAGACACGTCATATTTCCATCTTTGGAGTAAGACAGCATGGTGGCTCTTTAGGGCAGAGTACCAGACGTGATGGATAGGGTCTTTAATGAGCTATTTTTGGGTTCCACTGTATAAGGGGATGGGGTCAGGGGGGATTAGACTGACCGATTTGATTGCGTAGGACCTGATTCACTGATTGGTTGGTAAAATGTACACTGACAAATACTGTCACAAGATCCCAGATGGTAGATCACTCTGGGAGATGGAAGAGAGGACTGGAGGGACGAAGAAAGAAAGGAGCGGTGAGAGAGGGCGGGAGGGCGAAGATCCGGATGGTGGAAGTTGGAGGAGGGAGAGAGATACGGATGGCCTGAGACCGAGGGAGAGTCGCCGGGATAATATAATCGGGAAGGACTGATCAGGCCCGGGGAGTAGATGTCATCTACCTAGACTTTAACAATTTCTCAGATGGTACACTGAGATGGAAGATGATGGTACAGGAGTCGGGAGATCACGTTGCATATGTCCAGTAACGCCGCTGTTGTTCAGTGTCGGTCGCCCTGATATAGGAAAGGCCACTGTGCTGAAAGGTTTACGAGGATGTTGGACTCGGGGGAGTGAGGCATGCGGAGAGGTCGGGCAGGTCGGGACTTGATTCCTTGGAGCGCAGGGGCGACCTTACAGAATTGTATAAAACTAAGACGGGCGCAGGCTGGGTGAATGAGCACAGACGTTCCTCAGGACCGGGGTATCGGGAACCACTGGGCAGAGGATTGACGTGAGAGTCGATGGCGACGAGGGAGAAGGTTGAGGAAACGCGGAGGCTGTTTTAGAGAGAACGGACAGAGACGGGCGAGAGAAAGGGTGGGAGAGGAAATAGGGAGAGGAGAGAGTGTGGTGGGAGTGGGTGAGGGTGGGACGACGGAGAAGAATGGAACGGATGTGGAGAAAGAAGGCCATAGATTTGTAGGAGTGCAGGAGAGAGGTGGGGGAGAAACATGACGCGAGCAAAGGAGGAGAATAGGGTAGGAGTTGGTCAGAGAGAGTGAGGAGTGCAATGTAAGAGTGGATGAGAGAGCAGGAAGAGAACGAGAATGTTGCCGGACTCGGGAGACTGATCAAAGGAGAGAGGTCGGACAGGTTGGGACTTCAATTCCTGGAGCGTAGTGATGACCTCACAGAGACGTATAACACCACGAGGGGTCAATGCGTACAGTTATTTCCCCAGACTTGCAGAATAACCACCTGACCATATAACCATATTACAATTGCAGCACGGAAACCGGCCATCTGGGTCATTCTAGTCCTTGTCGAAAGCCTACCCTCACCTAATCCCACCGACCCATAACCCTTCATTCATTTCCTGTCCATATACCTATCCAATTTTGCTTTAAATTACAATACCGAACATGCCTCTAAAATTGCTACTGGAAGCTCATTCCATACAGCCACCACTCTCTGAGTAAAGAAATTCCCCCTCAGGTTACCCTTAAACATTTGCCCCATAAGTCTCAACTCATGTGCTCTTGTTTGAATCTCCCCTAGTCTCAATGGAAAAAGCTTATACACGTCAACTCTATCTATGCCTCTCATAATTTTATATACCTTTATCGTCCCCCCTCAACGTTCTGCGCTCCAAAGAATAAAAACCTAACTTCTTCAATCTTTCCCTGTAACTTAGGTGCTGAAACCCAGGCAACCTTCCAGTAAATCTTCTCCGTACTCTCTCTATTTTGTTGACAACTTTACTATATTTCAGTGACCAGAACTGTACGCAATACTCCAAATTCGGCCTTACAAATGTATTGTACAATTTTAACATTACATCCCAACTCCTATACTCAATGCTCTGATTTATAAAGGCCAAAATACCAAAAGCTTTCGTCACCACCCTTTCCACGTGTGATTCCACTTTCAGGGAACTATGCACCATTATTTCCAGATCACACTGTTCTACTGCATTCTTCAATGCCCTACCATTTTCCATGTATGTCCTATTTGGATTATTCCTACCAAAATGTAGCGCCTCACACTTATCAACATTAAACTCCATCTTCCATCGCTCAGCCCACTCTTCTAAATGGTTTAAATCTTTCTGCAAACTTTGAAAACCTACTTCAGTAGGCAAAACGCCACCTAACTTAGTATCATCTGCATATTTACTAATCCAATTTAACACCCCATCATGCTGATCATTGATGTATTTGACAAATAACATTGAACCCAGTACAGATCCCTGAGGCACACCACTAGTCACCGGCCTCCAACCTGACAAACAGTTATCCACCACTACTCACTGGCATCTCCCATCCAGCCACTTTTGAATATATTCTACTACTTCAATATTAATACCTAACGATTGAACTTTCCTAACTAACCTTCCATGCGAAACTTGTCAAAGGCCTTACTGAAGTCCATATAGACAAAATCCACCGCTTTAACCTCGTCAACTTTCCTCGTAACCTCTTCAATAAATTCAATAAGATGTGACAAACATGACCTTCCACGTACAAATCCTTTGAATCTTCCTAATCAGACCCTCTGTATCCAGATAATTATTATACCAGCTATAAGAATACTTTTCATTAATTTACCCACCACTGACGTCAAAGTGCCAGGCCTATAATTGCTATGTTTACTCTTAGAACCCTTTTTAAACAATGGAACCACATGAGCAATACGCCAATCCTCCGGCACAATCCCCGTTTCTGATGACATTTGAAATATTTCTGTCAGAGCCCCTGATATTTCTGCAATAACCTCCCTCAAGGTCCTAGGGAAAATCCTGTCAGCACCTGAAGATTTATTCATTTTTATATTCCTTAAAAGCGCCAGTACTTCCTCCGCTTTAACCGTTTATTTACATAACTTCACTACTTGTTTACCTTACCTTATACAATCCAGTATTCTTCTCCATAATGAATACCGAGGGAAAGAAATTGTTCAAAATCTCCCCCATCTCTTTCGGCTCCGCACGTAGCTGTGCACTCTGATTCTCTAAGGGACCAGTTTTATCCCTCACTATCCTTTTGCTATTCATGTAACTGTAGAAACCCTTCAGATTTATTTTCCCCGTACTTGCCAAAACAACCTGGTATTTTCTTTTAGCTTTTCTAATTTCTTTCTTAAGATTACATTCTTTATATTCTTCGATCACCTCATTTACTCCATGCTGCCTAGGTTTATTGTAGATATCTCTCTTTTTCCTAACCAAGCTTCCAATATCCCCTGAGAACTATGGCCCTCTCAAACGTTTATCCTTTCCTTTCCACCTAACAGGAACATAAAGATTCTGTACCCTCAAAACTTCACCTTTAAATGACCTCCATTTCTCTATTACATTTTTCCCATAAAACAAATTGTCCCTATCCACTCCTAATTCTTTCGCAACGCTTCAAAGTTAGCCTTTCTCCAATGGAAAATCTCAAAAATCTCAACTCTGGGTCCATTCCAATCTTTCTCCGTAATTATATTAAAATTAATGGCATTGTGATCACTTGACCGAAGTGCTCCCCAAAACATATACCTCCGTCACCCGACCTATTTCATTCCCTAATAGAAGATCCAACACTGCCCCTTCTCTGATCGGTACCTCTATACATTGCTGCAAAAAACTCTATTCTGTACATACTTTACAAATCCAAATCATCAATTCCTTTTACAGTATTGGCTTCCCAGTCTGTGTGCGGAAAATTCAAATCTTCCGCAATCACAACCGCGTGATTACTACAAACATCTGCTATCTCCTTACAGATTTGCTCCTCCAATTCTTGCTGTCCATTAGGTGGTCTACAACACATCTGTAATATATTAGACGAGCCCTCTAATCTATCCTGTCGGAGCACCGCTGTAACTTTTTCTCTGACAACCAACGCAACATCTCCCCCTCTTGTCCCTCCGATTCTATCACACCTGAAGCAACGAAATCCAGGAATATTTAGTTGCCAATCACACCCCTCCTGCAACAATGTTTCAATAATTGCTACAACATCATATTTCCAGGTATCAAACCACGCTCCAAACTCATCCACCTTTCTTACAATGTTTCGAGCATTAAAATAAATGCATTTAAGAAATTTTCCACCACTTCCTTTCTGTTTATCACCAGCAGGACAAATACATTTACAGCCTTCTTTTTCTCCCTGCTCCCATACGTCTGTTCCTACACTCTCGAGGCCCAGAGCGCACAAGGCTAAGATGAGAGGAGAAAGGGATTGAATTGCGGAGCCGAGAGATAACTTTTTTTTTACCCAGACGGTGGTCAGTCTATGGACTGAGCTGACAGTGGACGTGGTCGATACAGATGCAATAGAAACACGGACTCTTGAGATTATGGCACGTGACCCCTCCAGAATGACGTCATCATTGTGAACTCTGACCTGTTTGTGCTGTGGTTGACAGCCCGTCGGGTCCCGGGGAAATGGGAGGTTCTTCATCCACATCGATGAGCGGTTCCTCTTTCCGAACGTTCAGCGCAGAGTCAGTGGAGTTCAGACCGTCTGGGGGAGAGAGTCGGTCAGGCGGATGAGAAGAGAGTGAGAGCGGTAGGGAATAGGAGAGGTAATCGGTAATTGACAGAAGAGAGGGGGGTTGAGAGAAGAGAGAGAGGGATACGTAAGGGGTGAGAAGGGGTGAGACAGCGGCAGAGTGTGAGTGAGAAGAGGGGAGAGAGAGAGGACAGAGACGTGGGGATAGAGTGAAGGTGAAAACAATAGACAGAGTGGGGAGAGAGCGATGAGGACATTGGGCATGAAAGTGCGAGAAAAAGAATGGGTAGAGTGGGAGGAGGAAGGGGAAAATGAGTCGGGGAGAGAGGAGTGTGAAGGTGATAGAGCGAAATGAGATGGGAGAGCGAGAGAGGGTAGAAGAATGATAGGAAAGAGAGAACAAGGGGATTTCAGAGAGGGAAAAGAGCGAGGGGGAGAGCGACGGGGAGAGAGGGGTGTTTAGAAAGGAGTTAAAGGAGCGAGGGGAGATGAGCGACAAACGGATAGAGAGGTAGGAAGAACGGGAGATGTGGCGGGTTGGAATGAGAGTTAACAGAGAGACATAAAAAGAGTACGATGGAGAAACCAGGAGTGATGGAGACGGTAACTGTGATAAAGGAGTGACGGGGCAATGAGAGAGGGCAAATAGAAGGGCACTGTGGGAGTCAGTAGGGGAAATAGTGTGAGTGAGGGACAGTGCAGAGACGGCGAGAGGAGACGGGGTGAGAGAAGGAGAGGGAGATGACAGAAGGCGAAAGAGGAAAAAGAGAGTGGGGTTAGAAAAGGGAGAGAGGGCTTAAGGTTTTATACCGCCCACGCTACTCACCGTCTCTCCCACCGACATGCAAAGCTCCGCACGGAAAAGCAAAGGGAATTTCCCCGTCATCGCATCTCTCACGCGTTCCCTCCGTGTTATTTTCAAACAGGGAATCGTTGGAGTCAACTGTAAGTTTGCTCTGAGATCTCTCGACAGGATTGGACACGTCAGCTAAAGAGGTTTAAACCGATAAAGATGAAACTGACCTCGATCTGTCCCGACCGAGGGTTCAGGGAATGTCTCGAAATTAAGTACATCAGGGTCAGCTGGACACACGTCAGTGAGGGTCAGACACAGAGTGAATCTCCCTCCACACAGACACATCACAAAATCGTGGAGTCAGACACAGTGTGAATCTCCCTCCACTCAGCCTCATCACAAACCCGTGGAGTCAGACACAGAGTGAATCTCCCTCCACACCGTCACATCACAAACTCGCGGAGTCAGACACAGAGTGAATCTCCCTCCACACAGCCACATCACAAACTCGTGGAGTCAGACACCGAGTGAATCTCCCTCCACACCGTCACATCACAAACTCGTGGAGTCAGACACAGAGTGAATCTCCCTCCACACCGTCACATCACAAACTCGTGGAGTCAGACACAGAGTGAATCTCCCTCCACACAGCCACATCACAAACTCGTGGAGTCAGACACCGAGTGAATCTCCCTCCACACCGTCACATCACATACACCCAAGATCAGACACAGAGTGAATTTCCCTCTACACCATCCCATCACACACTCCCTGAGTCAGACACAGAGTGAATCTCCCTCCACACCGTTCCGTTACGGATACCGAGTTCACCAACAACCTCTAGAGTGTCCCATCACACACTCCGGGAGTCAGACACAAAGGGAATTTTCCGCCACACCGTCCCTTCGCACACTCCGGGAGTCAGGCACAGAGTGAATCACCGTCCCATCACACACTCCCGGGGTCAGATACAGATAGAATCTCCCTCGTCACCGTACCATCACACACTCCCGTGGTCAGATACAGATTGAATCTCCATCCACACCTTCCCATCACACACTCCCGGGGTCATACACAGTATAAAGCACACTCCACACTACCTTATCAAGCAATCCCGTGGTCAGAGACAAAGTGAGGCTTCCTCTAGACTCTCTCAGCACAGATTCCCAGAATCACACACAGTGAAGGCACCTCCACGCCTTTGCGTTACAGATTTCGAGTTCACCAACAAACTCTACAATGTCCCATCACACACTCACTCAAAGAAGATGTCAGAACATTAGAATGTCATTTTGAAACAGTATAGTCCTGATCAAAGAATGCGGACATTTAGATATTGAAGTTTACAGGAAACCAACACACGCTGAGCCTTGACTGAGTATTGAGTCTCTTAGCCCATGAGAACATAAGCTGCGGTTTACCAGTACTTCAGAGAAGTATTGAAAGCGTGCGGCTACACTGACTGGGCCGCCGAGTAGACAGCAAAAAATAAAAATAGCAGCGACTTCAGCTCAACAGACGGACTTCAGCGGTTCTCACAAAAAGCCTCCATCACCTTCTGTCTATCATTTCTCTCTCTGCGTCACAATCTCCCAATTTCTCTGCCGGGAAAGCCTCTAACCCGCGTGAAATGTGTGTGTGTGTGTGTGTGTGTGTGTGTGTGACAGTGAGAGAGAGAGAGAGAGAGAGAGAGAGAGAGAGAGAGAGAGAGAGAGAGAGAGAGAGAGAGAGAGAGAGAGAGAGAGAGAGAGAGAGAAAGAGAACGCATCCGCACCGTCCGAACCAACATTCCCTGTGTTCGACATAAGTGAAGCACCTGTCCCACGACCCATTCCCGGAGTGAGACATAGTGTGCGCTCACTCACCCACCGTCTCATTATACACTCTCGTGGTCGGAACTAGAGTGACGCTTCCTCCACACCGTCTCATTTACCATTCCCCCGGTCAGAAAGAGTGTGATGCCCCCTCCACACTGTCCCGTCGCACACTTCCGTGTTCAGACACAGCGCGACACTTTCACCACAACTTCCTGCATCCATTGAACCATAGAACATCACAGCACAGAAACAGGACTTTTGGTCCTTCTTGGCTGTGCAGAAACATTTCTTTCGCCTAGGCCCACAGACCTGCACCTGGGCCATATCCCACCAAATCCCTCTCATCCAAATCCTAGTCCAGGTTATTTTTTAACGTCAAAAGTGAGCCCGCATTCACCACTTCATCTGGCATTTCATTCCACACTCCCACCACTCCGTGCGCGAAGGAGATCCCACGCCACCATATGGATCCCTTTAAGCTTTTCCTCCTTCATCCTTAATGCATGAATTTGATTTTTGTCTCCCCTAGCATCAGTGGGAAATAAAACCTGCTTGCTTTCACTATACCTATATCCATCATAATCCATCTCATTCTCCTACTGCCCAGGGAATAAAGTCCTAACCTATCCGACCGTTCTCTGTAACTCAAGTCCCAGCAAGATCCTTGTAAAGTTTCCCTGCATTCTTTCAACATTATTAATATCCTTCCAGTAAATAGGTGACCAAAACTACACACAGTACTCCAAATTCCGTCCCACCAATGTCTTAGACATCCTCACCATTACATTCCAACTCGTATACTGAGTACTTTGATTTATCAAGGCCAATATACCAAAAGCTTTCTTTACGATCCTAGACACCTGTGACGCCACTTTCAGGAAATTACGTATTTCTACTCCCAGATCCCTCTGTTCTATTGCACTCCTCAGTGTCCTACCATTTACCTTGTATGATCTTACCTTGATTTGCCCTTCCGAAGTGCAATACCTCATAAATGCCCGCGTTAAATTTCATCTGCCATTCTTCCGCCCATTTCTGCAACTGGTCCAAATCCCTCTACAAGCATTGAAAAACTTCTTCACCGTCCACTACACCTTCAACCTTTGTAACATCAGTAAATTTGCTGATCCAATTTGACACATTATCATCCAGATTGATATAGTTGGCAAATAACAATGGACACAGCTCTGATCCCTGTGGCACACCACTAGATACAGGCCTCCACTCAGAGTAGCAATCCTCCACTACCACTCTCTGGATTCCTCCATTGAGGCAATGTCTAATCCAGCTGACCACCTCTAGATGTATATGCAGCGACTGAATCTTCCTAACTAACCATCTATGCGGTATTTTGTCGAAGACCTTACTATAGTCCATGCATACAACATCCACTACCTTCCCTTCAGCCACTTTCCTGGACCCTTCTTCGAAAAACTGTAATAGATTGTTTACGCATAACCTACCACGCACAAAGCCATGCTAACTTTTTCTAATAAGTCCCTGTCTAACCAAAAACCTGTAAATGCTATCTCTTAGTATTCCTTCCAATAATTTACCTGCTAACATTGTCAAATTTACTGACCTATAATTTCCCGGCTTACTTTTTGAGACTTTTTTTTTAAACAACTGAACTGCATGAGCTATCCTCCAATCCTCTGGCACCTGACCAGTGAATATTGACATTTTAAATATTTCTGCCAGGGCCACTGCAATTTCAACACTAGTCGCTTTCAAGGTCCGAGGGAATAGCCTGTAAGGTCCTGGGGATTTATCCTCTCTGATTTGCCTCAAGACAGCAAGCACCTCCTCCTCTTTAATCTGTGTAAGTTCCATGATCTCCCTACTTGTTTGCCTTGTTTCCATAGACTCCATTTCAGTTTCATAGCAAACACATTTGCAAAAAAGAAAAATAATACCTCTCCCATTGCTTTTGGTTCCATACATAGCCGACCACTCTGATCATCAAGAGGAACAATTTTATCCCTTACTCTCCTTTTGTTCTAAACATATGTCGAAGCTCTTAGGATTATCCTTCACCCTGACAGCCAAAGTAACCTTATGTTTTCTTTTAGACATCCTGATTTCTTTCTTAAGTATTTTCTTATTCTTTTTATACTCCTCAGGCATCTTATTTCCTCCCTGTTGTCTGTACACGTTACGCACCTCTCTCTTCTTCTTTATCAGATTTCCAATATACCCGGAGAACCAAGGTTCCTTATTCTTACTCACTTTGACTAACCCTGACAAGAACCTACAAACACTGCACTCTTAAAATTTCTCCTTTGAAGGCCTCACACTTACCAATCACATCCTTGGCAGAGAACAAACTGTCCCAAACAACGCTTTTTAGATCCATGCTCACTTCTTGAAATTTGGCCGTTTTCCAGTTTAGAACTTCAGCCCGAGGACCAGATCTATCTTTATTTATGATCAAGTTGAACTAATGATGTTATGATAATTGGAACCAACATGTTCCCTTGCACACACCTCAGTTTCCTGTCCTAAATAATTTCCTAAAAGGAGATCTTAATATTACATCCTCCTTCGCTGGTACATCTATATATTGATTTGGAAAACCTTTCTGAACACATTTCACAAAATCTAACACATATCGACCTTTAAAAGTGTGGGGGTCAGACACAGTTTGAAGCTCCCTCCACACCGTCCCATCACACACTCCCGAAGTCACACACACGGTAAAACTTCCTCAAAGCCTTCACATCAAACACACCCGGGGTCATGCACAGAGTCATGCTCCTTCCACACCGGACACTCAGACACAGAGCGCAGTGCCTTTCACACTGCCCCATAACACAATGGCCCGGTCAGACACAGAGTCAAGATCCCTCCACACCATCTCAACACACATACTCAGAGTCAGGCACGGATTGTAGCTCCGTCCAGACGGTCCCATCAAACACTTCCGGGGTCAGACAGAAAGCAAATCTCCCTCCGCCCCGTCCGATCACACAGTCCCGTCATTAGAGGCAGAATGAAAACACAGTCCCGGGGTCAGACACAGAGTGAATCTCCCTCCACAGCGTCCCTTAACACACTCCCGGGGTCAGACACAGAGTGAATCACCGTCCCATCACACACTCCCGGGGTCAGATACAGATTGAATCTCCCTCGTCACCGTACCATCACACACTCCCGGGGTAGGACACAGAGTGAATCACCGTCCCATCACACACTCCCGGGGTCAGATACAGATTGAATCTCCCTCGTCACCGTACCATCACACACTCCCGGGGTAGGACACAGAGTGATTCTCCATCCACACCTTCCCATCACACACTCCCGGGGTCAGACACAGTATAAAGCACACTCCACACTACCTTATCAAGCAATCCCGTGGTCAGAGACAAAGTGAGGCTTCCTCTAGACTCTCTCAGCACAGATTCCCAGAATCACACACAGTGAAGGCACCTCCACACCTTTGCGTTACAGATTTCGAGTTCACCAACAAACTCCACAATGTCCCATCACACACTCACTCAAAGAAGATGTCAGAACAATAGAATGTCATTTTGAAACAGTATAGTACTGATCAAAGAATGCGGACATTTAGATATTGAATTTTACAGGAAACCAACACACGCTGAGCCTTGACTGAGCATTGAGTCTCTTAGCCCATGAGAACATAAGCTGCGGTTTACCAGTATTTCAGAGAAGTATTGAAAGCGTGCGGCTACACTGACTGGGCCGCCGAGTAGACAGCAAAAAATAAAAATAGCAGCGAATTCAGCCCAACAGACGGACCTCAGCAGTTCTCACAAAAGCCCTCCATCACCTTCTGTCTATCATTTCTCTCTCTGCGTCTCTCACTGTGCCCTCACAATCTCCCAATTTCTCTGCCGGGAAAGCCTCTAACCCGCGTGAAATTTGTGTGTTTGTGTGTGTGTGTGTGTGTGTGTGTGACAGAGAGAGAGAGAGAGAGAGAGAGAGAGAGAGAGAGAGAGAGAGAGAGAGAGAGAGAGAGAGAGAGAGAGAGAGAGAGAGAGAGAGACAGAGAGACAGAGAGAGAAAGAGAGAACGCATCCGCACCGTCCGATCCAACATTCTGTGTTCAACATAAGTGAAGCACCTGTCCCACGACCCATTCCCGGAGTGAGACATAGTGTGCGCTCACTCACCCACCGTCTCATTATACACTCTCGTGGTCGGAAATAGAGTGACCCTTCCTCCACACCGTCTCATTTACCATTCCCGGGGTCAGAAAGAGTGTGATGCCCCCTCCACACTATCCCGTCGCACACTTCCGTGTTCAGACACAGCGCGACACTTTCACCACAACTTCCCATTACCTACTTTCTGCATCCATTGAACCATAGAACATTACAGCACAGAAACAGGACTTTTGGTCCTTCTTGGCAGTGCAGAAACATTTCTTTCGCCTATTCCCACAGACCTGCACCTGGGCCATATCCCATCAAATCCCTGTCATCCATATCCTTGTCCAGGCTATTTTTTAACGTGAAAAGTGAGCCCGCATTCACCACTTCATCTGGCATTTCATTCCACACTCCCACCACTCCGTGCGCGAAGAAGATCCCACGCCACCATATGGATCCCGTTAAGCTTTTCCTCCTTCATCCTTAATGCATGCATTTGATTTTTTCTCCCCCTAGCATCAGTGGGAAATAAAACCTGCTTGCTTTCACTATACCTATATCCATCAAAATCCATCTCATTCTCCTACTGTCCAGGGAATAAAGTCCTAACCTATCCGACCGTTCTCTGTAACTCAAGTCCAGCAAGATTCTTGTAAAGTTTCCCTGCATCCTTTCAACATTATTAATATCCTTCCAGTAATTAGGTGACCAAAACTACACACAGTACCCCAAATTCCGTCCCACCAATGTCTTAGACATCCTCACCATTACATTCCAACTCGTATACTGAGTACTTTGATTTATCAAGGCCAATATACCAAAAGCTTTCTTTACGATCCTAGACACCTGTGACGCCACTTTCAGGAAATTACGTATTTCTACTCCCAGATCTCTCTGCTCTATTGCACTCCTCAGTGTCCTACAATTTACCTTTTATGATCTTACCTTGATTTGCCCTTCCGAAGTGCAATACCTCACAAATGCCCGCGTTAAATTTCATCTGCCATTCTTCCGCCCATTTCTGCAACTGGTCCAAATCCCTCTACAAGCATTGAAAAACTTCTTCACCGTCCACTACACCTTCAACCTTTGTAACATCAGTAAATTTGCTGATCCAATTTGACACATTATCATCCAGATTGATATAGTTGGCAAATAACAATGGACACAGCACTGATCCCTGTGGCACACCACTAGATACAGGCCTCCACTCAGAGTAGCAATCCTCCACTACCACTCTCTGGATTCCTCCATTGAGGCAATGTCTAATCCAGCTGACCACCTCTAGATGTATATGCAGCGACTGAATCTTCCTAACTAACCATCTATGCGGTATTTTGTATAAGACCTTACTATAGGCCATGTATACAACATCCACTACCTTCCCTTCAGCCACTTTCCTGGACCCTTCTTCGAAAAACTCTAATAGATTGTATACGCATAACCTACCACGCACAAAGCCATGCTAACTTTTTCTAATAAGTCTCTGTCTAACCAAAAATCTGTAAATGCTATCTCTTAGTATTCCCTCCAATAATTTACCTGCAAACATTGTCAAATTTACTGACCTATAATTTCCCGGCTTACTTTTTGAGACTTTTTTTTTTAAACAACTGAACTGCATGAGCTATCCTCCAATCCTCTGGCACCTGACCAGTGAATATTGACATTTTAAATATTTCTGCCAGGGCCACTGCAATTTCAACACTAGTCGCTTTCAAGGTCCGAGGGAATAGCCTGTCAGGTTCTGGGGATTTATCCTCTCTGATTTGCCTCAAGACAGCAAGCACCTCCTCCTCTTTAATCTGTGTAAGTTCCATGATCTCCCTACTTGTTTGCCTTGTTTCCATAGACTCCATTTCAGTTTCATAGCAAACACATTTGCAAAAAAGAAAAATAATACCTCTCCCATTGCTTTTGGTTCCATACATAGCCGACCACTCTGATCATCAAGAGGAACAATTTTATCCCTTGCTCTCCTTTTGTTCTAAACATATGTCGAAGCTCTTAGGATTATCCTTCACCCTGACAGCCAAAGTAACCTTATGTTTTCTTTTAGACATCCTGATTTCTTTCTTAAGTATTTTCTTATTCTTTTTATACTCCTCAGGCATCTTATTTCCTCCCTGTTGTCTGTACACGTTAGGCACCTCTCTCTTCTTCTTTATCAGATTTCCAATATACCCGGAGAACCAAGGTTCCTTATTCTTACTCACTTTGACTAACCCTGACAAGAACCTACAAACACTGCACTCTTAAAATTTCTCCTTTGAAGGCCTCACACTTACCAATCACATCGTTGGCAGAGAACAATCTGTCCCAAACAACGCTTTTTAGATCCATGCTCACTTCTTGAAATTTGGCCGTTTTCCAGTTTAGAACTTCAGCCCGAGGACCAGATCTATCTTTATTTATGATGAAGTTGAACTAATGATGTTATGATAATTGGAACCAACATGTTCCCTTGCACACACCTCAGTTTCCTGTCCTAAATAATTTCCTAAAAGGAGATCTTAATATTACATCCTCCTTCGCTGGTACATCTATATATTGATTTGGAAAACCTTTTTGAACACATTTCACAAAATCTAACACATAACGACCTTTAAAAGTGTGGGGGTCAGACACAGTTTGAAGCTCCCTCCACACCGTCCCATCACACACTCCCGAAGTCACACACACGGTAAAACTTCCTCAAAGCCGTCACATCAAACACACCCGGGGTCATGCACAGAGTCATGCTCCTTCCACACCGGACACTCAGACACAGAGCGCAGTGCCTTTCACACTGCCCCATTACACAATGGCCCGGTCAGACACAGAGTCAAGATCCCTCCACACCATCTCAACACACATACTCAGAGTCAGGCACGGATTGTAGCTCC